>NW_016913281.1:0-58046 GCF_001483705.2 Eufriesea mexicana | reverse complement strand
GCCATATTACGTTTGGTAATGCTTGGTTTGTTTAGGTTTGGTCATGATATCTTCGAATTTTGTGCCTTACAATCCAATGCCGTCTATTTCTACGCTCTCCTTTAATCTAGCATACTCTGCATGGCTGCGCGATGGAGAGCAATATTGGTCTTGGCACGTTAGGTTGTGTTAGGTTACGTTTGGTTTGGGTAGGTTGGGTCAGGCTGGGATGGGATATCTTTGACTTTTGTGCTATGCACTGCAACTCCGCGGATTGCTGTGATCCACTGTGCCCTATTATATTCTCCCTGCCTCTACGAAGGACAGCGATTGTGTTTTCGGCACGTCAGGGGAGGTACTGCTACGTTTGCTAATGTTTCGTTTGGATAGTTTATGACGAGGTAGATTTTCCTTGTGTGCCATACGCTAATATTCTGTGGAATTCTACGCTCTACATTACTGTACTATAATCCGCTGGGCTCTGGAGAGGCCGGGAATAGTGGTCGCGAAAAGTTAGGATATGTTAGAAAACGTATGGTGAGGTTAGGCTTCGTTGAATTAGGTTAGGGCATCCGCTACCATTGTGCTCAACACTGCAATTCTACGAAATTCTGGGCTCTATTGTGTTCTACTATACTCTGCTCCACCCTATGTAGGGCAGCAATAGTGATCTAGGCACGTTAGGCGGATTAGTTAGGTTAATCTGTGTTGGGCCTGTGTAACTTTGACTTTTCAGCTGTACACAGTCATTCTATGAATTTCTGCACTCTACTGTCCTCTAGTACGTCCTGCTAGACCCTGGGGAGGCCACAATAGTCGTTGCGGCACGTTATGCTGCGGTAAACTACGTTCGGTTACGTCACGTTATCGTGGGTCAGGTTCGGATAGATATGACTTTTGTGCTATACATTGCGATTCAATTTACTTCTGCGCTCTACCGACCGCCAGTAATTTCTGCTCGATCCTTGGGGGCGGGGGGGCTGCAATAGTGGACGCGGTACGATAGTTTGCGGTGTGTTACGCTTAGCTATGTCAGGATTGAATATGTCAGGAGAGGGTAGCATTGACTTATGTGCTGTACAGTGCTATTTGTTGTGCCCCTGCGTTCTAGTGTGCTCTTGCACGTACTGCTCGGCTCTGTGGAGCGCAGCAGTAGTGGTCACAGCATGTTATATTGTTTTGTGCTACGATTGGTAAGGATAGATTAGGTCAGTTAAGGTTTGATTTACATTGCCCTTTTTCGTATATACTGCAACGCCGTGGGTTCCTGCGCTCTGCTGTGCTCAACTATATTCAGTTTGGCCCTGGGTTGGACAGCGATAGTGGTCTCCGCACGACTGGTCGTGTCAGGTAACGTTCCGTTAGGTTAGGTTGGGAATGTTAGGTTAGGGTTTCTTTAACTTTTGTGCTATCCAACGCTATTCGTTGGATTTCTGCGCTCTACATCGCTCTAATATACTCTGCCCGGCAGACGGAAGGCCAGCAATGGTGGTCGAGGCTTGTTAGGTTGAGTCATGTTACGTATGGTTAGGTTAAGTTTGGCTATGTTTGGCAATTATCGCTTTGTATTTCGTGCTACACACAGCTATTCGGTGGATTCCTGCCGCATACTGTGCTCTACTCGAATCTGCCTGGCCCAGTTATTGCCAGAAGTAGTGGTCGCGGCACGTTTGGTTGAGTTTCGTTTCGTTTGGCTACGTTACGTTAATTTGGGTTAGGTCTTGGTAGATTTGACCTTCGTGGAACTCTGCCATTCGGTGGATTTCTACGCTCTACTCTGCTGTAGTATAATCTGCTTGGCTATGGAAATGCCAGAGGTATTGGTCACGGCACGATAGTTTGAGTTATGTTACATTTGGTTATGTTATGCTTGGTTACGTTTGGTTAGGATAGACTTGACTCATGTGCCGTACACTGCTACTCGGAATATTTCAGCGTTCTACATTGCTCTGCTATACTCTGCATAGCTCTCGTGTGGCCAGCAATAGCGTACGTGTCATGTCGGTTTGTGTAACGTTACGTCTGTTTACGGTACTATTGGTTAGGTTACTATACGATAGCTGCGTCTCTTGCTCTATACACCGATATGCGGAGGATTTCTATGCAATACATTGCTCGACTACTCTCTGCTCGACTCTGAGGATGCCAGGAATCATATTCTAGGCACATTGGGAAGAGTTAGGCTACGTTTGGTTAGGTTATGTTTGTATGGGATAGCCCTGGATTCCTATGACTTTCATGGCACAGACTGTTGTTCTGTGGATTTCTGCGCTCTGCTGTGTTCTAGTAGGTTGTGCTTGGATCTGGAGACGCCAGCAATAGCGGTGTGGCGCCATAGACCGAGTTAGGCTACGTTTGGTTTGGCTATGGTTGGCTACGTTTGGATAGGATGACTTATACTTTTTGTTATACAACGCTGTTCAGAAATTTCTGCGCTGTACTGTGCTGTAGTATGCTCTGCTTAGCTCCTGGGAACCCTGAAATAGTGGCCTCCGCACGTCATGTTGAAATAGGGTACGTTCGGTTAGGTTAGGTTAGTTTGTGATAGGTTCGGATGCCTTTGACTTTTGTGCTACTCACTGCGATTCTATGGATTTCTGCGCTCGACTTTACTGCATATGGCTCGTTATGTTTAGATATTCTACGTTCGATTAGGGTACGATATGTCAGGTTAGGTTAGGATGTCTTTGACTTTGGTGCAATACACTGCTGTTTGGTGGCACTCTGCGCTCTACTGTGCTGTAGCTTATTCTGTTTGTCTCTGTGGTCGCCAGCAATAGCGGCCCCGGCTCGTTAGGTTACGTTATGTTGCGTTTGTTTATGTTACGTTTGGAGAGTGTAGGACAGGATAGCTATGACTTTTGCGCTGTACACTGCTCTTCGGTGGATTTCCGCGACTTACATTGCTCTACTATACTCTGCTCTACTCCCGGGAGGCCAACAATAGTTTTCGCGGTATGTCATATTTAGTTAGGCAACGTTCGGTTCGGTTAGGTTAGGACAGGTTAGGTTAGAATATCCTAGACTTTTGAGCTGTACACTGCAATACGGTGGATTACTGCGCTCTACTGTGTTCTAGTATATTCAGCTTGGCTCTGTGGACGCAAGCAGTAGTGGACGCGGCAGGTTCTGTTAAGTTTCATTAAGTTTGATTCGGTTAAGTTAGGTTGATTTAGGTTAGGATAGCTTTGACTTATGCGCTCAACACTGATCTTCTATGGACTTCTGTAGTGGACTGTGCTGTGTCATATTCTGCTTGTCTCAGGGGAGACCAGCAATGTATGTCGTGACACGATAGCTGAAGTTAGGTTACGATTTGCTATGTTAGGTTAGGTTAGGTTTGGTTGGGATGTCTTTAGCTTCTGCGCTATACACTGCTATTCATATTATTTCTGCGTTCTACATGGTTCTAAATTGTTCTGCTTGTCACTGGGGATGCCAGCACTAGAAGCCTCTTCTCGTTAGGTTCATTTATTCTAGGTTTGGCTAGCTTAGGTTAGGTCTGACTTGGCTATGGTGACTTCGACTTTTGTGCTATACATGCTATCCGGTGAATTCCTGCGCTCTACTCTGACCAAATATTATCTGGTTTGCGATTGGGAGGCCTGTAATTGTGGTCTCGGCACGTTGGCTTTAGCTATGAATCGTTCGGTTGTGTTACGTTAGCCTGGGCTAGGTTTGGATAGCTTTGACTTGCGTGGTGCAAACAGTTTCTCAGTGAATTTCTGCGCTCTATTGTGTGCTAGTATTCCCTGCTTGGCTATGGGGAGGCCAGCAATAGCGGTATCGCCGCGTTAGATTGAGATTCATTACGTATCTTTATGCTACGCTAGGTCATGTTAGGACAGGAGACCTTTGTCTTTCTTGCCATACACCGCCATTCTGTGTATTTATGCGCTACGCATTGCCCTAACATGCGCTCCTAGGCTCTGGGGAGGCTAGCAAAAGTGGTGTCTGCACGTTTAGTTGCGTTAAGCTACGTTCGGTTCTGTTACGTTTGGACATGTTGGCTTTGACGTTTGTGCTATACAATGACATTCGGCGGATTTCTGCGCTCTACTGTGCTCTAGTATATATTGCTTGTATATGTGGAGGCCAGCAGTAGTGCTCTCCGCACGTCAGGCCGAGTTATATGACGTTTTGTTATGTTACGCTTGGATAGGATATTATAGGGAATCTTTGACTATTCTGCTATACACAGCTATTCGCTGAATTTCTGCGCTCCTTGCTGCTCCACCGTACCCTACTCGACTGTGCGGAGGCCAGAAATGGCAGTCGTGGCACGTTAGGCTCTGTTATGCTGCGTTTGGTTTGGATATGTTGGTCTGGGTTAGGCATGGATAGCTTTGACTTACGTGGCATACACTGTTTCTCGGTGGATTTCTGCGCTCCACTGTGTTCTAGTATGTTCTGGATGTGTCTGGGGAGGTAAGTAATACAGTGGCCTCTGCGCGTTAGGATGAGAATGATTACGTATCGTTATGCTACGTTCGGTTAGATTAGGACAGTGTAGCTTTGACATTTTTGCTATACACCGTATACTGCGGATCTCTGCGCTCTACATCACTCTAACATGTTCTGCTTGGTGCTGGGGAGGCCAGCAATGGCAATCTCGGCACCTTATGTTGAGTTAGTCTACGTACGTTTAGGTTAGGCGAGGACAGGTTTGGTTATGATACCTTCCACTGTTGTGCTATACACTGCAAAGCGTTGTATTACTGCGCTCTACTGTGTTCCAGTATATTTTGTTGGATCTGGGGGACAAGTAATATTGTGGCCTCTGCGCGTTAGGTTGAGAATGATTACGTATCGTTATGCTACGTTTGGTTATATTAGGAGGGGATGGCGATGACTTTAGTGCTTTGCTCCGATAATCGGTGGATTTCTGCGCTCTGCATCGCTCTAATATGCTCTGCTTGGCTCTGGGTGCCCAGTAATTGTACTCTCAGCACCTTACGTTTTGTTATGCTACGTTCGATTGGGTTGGATTAGGACAGGTTGTGCTTGGGTATCATCGACTCCTGTGATGTTCACTGCAATGCGGTGGATTAATGCGCAGTGTTGTGCTCTAGTATATTCTGCTTTATTCCTGGGAGGCCAGCAACACGGGCCTCGGCTCGTTAGGTTAAGGTAGGCTGCGTTTCGTTATATTACGTTTGGAAAGGCAAGGGGAGGCTAGCTTTGACCGTTGTGCTATACACTGGAATTCGGTGGATTTCTACTACCTACGTTGCTCTAGTGTACTCCGCTCGACTCTGGGGAGGCCAGTAATACTGGTCTCGGGCCGTCATGTTGAATTAAGCTACGTTTGGCTACGTTACGCTTGCTTGGGTTAGGCTTGGATAGATATGACTTTCGGGGTACACGCTGATTTTCGGTGGATTCCTACGCTCTACTGTGCTCTACTATATTCTGCATGCCCGAGGGGAGACCAGCAATAGTGGTCGCGGCACGTTGTGTTGAGTTGGCGTATGTTTGACTACACAAAAGTTCATAGACCAAGAGCGTATAGCACAAAGTCAAAGCTACCCTACCATAACTTAACCAAATGTAACATAATCGAACGTAACCGAACTAAAACTAACGTGCCTAGGACACTACTGCTGGCCTCCACAGAGACAAGCAGAATATACTAGGGAACGGTAGAGAGCAGAAACCCGCCTCATTGCAGTGTATAGCAATAGAGTCAAAGACATCCAATCCCTACATGAACTAACCTAAACCAACCAAACGTTTCGTAACCCAACGTAACGTGGCAAGACCACAATTCCTGGCTTCCCATTATCCTAGCAGGACATACTGGAGCGCAGTGGGGCGCAGAAATCTACGGAACAACAGGGTATAGCGCAAACGGCAAAGCAACCCTTTCCTAACATAGCCAAAGGTATCATAACCGAACGTAACAGAACTAAAGCCAACATGCCGAGGATACTTCGGCTGGACTCCCCAGCGCCAATCAGAACATACTAGAACACAGAAAAGCGCAGAAATGCACCGAATATCTGTGTATAACACAAGGTCCAAGGCTGTCCTATCCTAACATAACCAATCGCAACATAACCGAACGAAACCTAACTCGCTCTAACGTGCCGCAAGCACTATTGGTGGCATCCAAACATACGAGTGGAACATTTTAGAGAAGAGTACTGCACAGAAATCCATGGAATCGCAGTGAAAAGCAGAAAAGTCAAAGATATCCTAACCAAACCTAACCTATCCTGGCCTAGCCAAATGTATTCAAATCAAGTCTAACTTGCCGAGACCACCATTGCTGGCCTCCCCTGAGACGAGAACAGTAGAGCCATGTAGAGCCTAGAAGTCCAGCGAACAGCAGTGTACAGAATACAAGTCATGTGTACCCTGTCCTAACATGTCCAAACCCAATATAAGCAAACGTCACCTAACTTAAATTGACGTGCCAAGACCATCAGTGCTGGCCTGCCCAAAGACATGAAGAAAATGCTAGAGCTCGGTATAACGCAGAAGGCCTCCAGATAGCCCTGTATAGCTCAAAATTCAAAGATACCCTAACCCAACCTGACCCATTCTAACCTAACCAAACGTACACTAAATGAGCATAACGCGCCGAGTCCGCTATTGCTCGCCACCCGAGGGTCGATCAGAGTATAGTAGAGCGAAGTAGCGCGAAGAAAGCCACCAAGTTGCAATGTATAGCATAAAAGTCATAGACATCCTGGCCTAACTACACAAAACATAACCTAACAAAACGTAGTATAAATAACCTAACTAGCCGAGACCACTGTTGCTGTCTTCCCTATAGCCAAGCAGAACATACTAGAGGACAGTGGAGCGCAGAAATCTGCCGTATAGCAGTGTGTAGCGCAAAAGTCAAAGCTATCCTTTCTGGTCTGACCAAACATAACGTAACCAAATGTAACCTGACTCATTCTAACTTTCCCAGACCAATATTGCTGCCGTCCCCAGAGCCAAGAAGAAGATATTGGAGAGGAGTGCAGCGCAGAAATGCACAGAAACGCAGTGCATAGCACAACAGTTGAAGCTACCCTATACTAGCACGGCCGTACTGAACATAACCGAACGTAGCTTAACCCAGCCTAACGTGCCGAGACCACTATTGCTTGCCTCCACTGAGCCAGCAGAAGGTACTAGAGCAGAGTATGGTGCGGTAACACATGGCATTGGAGTGTATAGCACAATGTGGATGGTGCCCCAACCTAACCTGTCCTAACCTCACCTAACCGAACGTAGACCAATCTCACCATTAGGTGCTGAGATTACTGTCGCTGGCCACCCCCGAGCCAAGCAGAGCATATGAGAACAATGTAAATCGCAGAAATACATCGACTAGCTGTGCAAAGCACAAAAGTGAAAGCTACCCCGTCCTAACCTAACCAAACATAAAATAACAGTACTTAATCAATCTCACACTAACGCGCCGAGGCCTCTGCTACTGGCCTCCCCAGAGCCAACCGGAACAGACTGGAACACAGTAGAGCGCGGAAATCTACCGAGAAGCAGTGTATACCACGCAAGTCAAAACTATCAGAGCCAAACCAAGCCTAACGTAACCAAACCAAACGTAGCATAACTCAACCTAACTTGCTCATACCACTATTGCTGGCCTCCACAGAGTCGGGCAGAGTAAAGTAGAGCAATGAAGAGCGCAGAAATCCACCGGATAGCAGCGTATAGCGCAAAAGTCACAGCTATCCTCTCCTACCCTGACCAAGCGTAACACAAACGTTCCTAACTCGCCGATATCACTATTGCTGCCCTCCTCAGAGCCAAGCAGAACATTTTAGAGGAGAGTTGAGCGCAGAAACCCATGGAATCGCAGTGTATATGAGAAAAGTCTATGATTTCGAAAACGAATCCCACCAAATATAACCTAACCCAGAATGACGAGCGGCGTCCACAATGGCTAGGCTCCCCAGTGCCAGGCAGAATGCGGTAGAGAACAGAAGAGCGCAGAAGTCAACATCATAACATTGTATATCACGAAAGTCAATGCTAATATGACCTAACGTAAATCTACGTAACCAAACGTAGCCTAGCACTACCCACCTCGCCGAGGCCACAATTATTGGACTCCCAGTGCCGAGCAGAGTATGCTGCAGCAATGTAGAGCGTAGAAATCCACCGAAGAGCAGTTGTAGCGCAAAAGTCAAAGATAACCCCAAAGAACCTGACAAAACCGAACCTACCCAAACGCAATGTAACACAACCTAACGTGCCGCGACCACTGCTCCTGGCGTCCACACAGACAAGCGGAATGTGACAGAGCAATGCACAGCACAGAAGTCCATAGACTATCTGTGATGAGCACAAAAGTCTAAGTAATCTTAGCCTAACCCATCTTAACCTAACGTACACAAATGTAATCTAGCTCAGGCTAGCATACCGCGAAAAGTATTGGAGGCTTCCACAGGGTCAAGCAGAGCACATTGGAGCAGAGAACATTGCCGCATTCCATAGAATCGCAGGGTATATCAGAAGAGTCTAAGATAACAAAACATAGCATTAGCCAACGTAACATAACCAAACGTATCCTAGCTCAACATAATGTGCCTAGACCACCATTACCTGCTTCTCCAGAGCCAAGCAAAGCATACCAGTGCACCCTAAAGCGCAGAAGTCCCCCGCATTCCTTTGCACAGCTAGAAGGCAAAGAAACCCTTACCTGACCGAGCCAAAGCTAACACAACCAAACGTAACCTAACACAGCCTAACGCGGGGCGGCCACTATATCAGGCATTCCCAGATCAAAGCAGGGAAATTAAACCGCAGCGGGTCGCTCAAATCCACGGAATAGCAGTGTATTGCACAAAAGTCAAAACTACCCTATCCTAACCTAACTAAATGTAACAAACGCGGACGCAAGGAGGCACAACCTAACGTGCCACGACCGCTATTGCTGGCTTCACGAAAGCTAAGCGAAGTATACTGGTACAATGTAGAGCGCATAAACCCGCAAAACAGCAGTGTATATCACAATGGTCGAAACTATCCTGTCCTAACATAGCCAAACGTATCGTAACCAAACGCAATATATCTAAGAACATCATGCCGAGGTCAATACTGCTGGCATCTCCATAGCCAAGCGGATTATACCAGAGCGCAACAGAGCGCTGAAATCCACCGAATAGCAGTGTATAAGACATAAGTCAAAGAAGTTCCATCCTGACATAACCAAACGTTGCATGAGCAAACGTAGCCTAACTACACCTTGCCAACCTACACCGCTGTTCCTGACATCCCCACAGCCAAGCAGAATTTGCTAGAGCACAGTAGATAACAGAAATCCGCGGCGTTGCAGTGAAAAGCAAAAAGTATAGATAACATAACTTAACACGACCCAACCAAAACCAACCAAACGAAGCCTAACCCAGCATAATTTTCCGAGACAACTATTGCGGTACTTCCCAGTGACAAGCTGAACATATCGTATCACATTGGAGCGCCGGAGTCTACCGAATAGCAGTGTATAGCACAAAAGTCAAAGCTACACTGCCCTACACTAACCTAACCTAACCCGACTAAACGCCACCTAACTCAACCCTTCGTGCCACGACCACTATTGCTGGCCTCGGCAGATTCGAACCGAGCATAGTAGAGCAATGCAGAGCGCAGAAATCCATCGAACGGCAGTGTAGCACACAAAAGTCAAAGCTATCCTGCCATAACCTATCCAAACGTGGTATAATCAAACGTATTCTAACTAAACCTAACGTGCCGAGACCACTATTGCTGGTATACCCTCAGCGAAGCAGAATATACTGGGTCAGTAGAGCGCAGAGGGCCACGAGATATCAGAGTAAAGCACAAAAGTCAAATATATCAAAACCTAACGCGACCAAACCTAACCAAACCAAGCGAGGACTAACTAGACTTGACGAGACGAGACCACTATTTTTGGCCTCCCCTGTGAAAAGCGGAACATATTAGAGCACAGTGTAGCGCAGAAGCTCACCCAATGGCAGCGTATATCTCAAAAGTCAAAGCTAGCCCCTCCGAACCTGACCAAACGTAACATAACCAAACGTAACGTAACCAAACGTGTCATAACTCAACCTAACCTGACGGTACCTCCATTACTGGCATCCCCAGAGACGAGTTGAGTATAATTGAGCAATATATAGCATCGAAATACGCCGAATATCATTTGTACAGCACAAAAGTCAGAGCTACCCTATCCTAACCTGTGCAAAACTAGTATAAACGCAACCTACATCAACCTAACGTGCCGGGACATTATTTCCGGATTCGCCAGAGCCAAGTAGAGTACACTAAAGCACAGCAGAGCGCAGAAACCATCCAGAGAGCAGCGAATAGCACAAATGTCAGATTTATCCTAACCATTCGTGACCAAGCCTGACATAACCGAACGTAGACTAACTAAACCTAACGAGATGAGGCCGCCATTGCTGGCATCCGCAGAGCCAATCAGGAAATATTACATGAGGATAGATAGACGAAGCTCATAGAATTGCAGCGTAATGCGGAAAAGACAAAGCTTCAAAAACCAAACCGTAGCTAACGGAACCCAATCAAGCGTGGCCTATCTCCACTAAACGTAGCGAGACATCTATTACTGGCCTCCCCATAGCCAAGCAGAACATTCAAGAGCACAGCAGTGTGCTGAAATCCTCCGCCTTTCTGTCTACAGCACAAAAGCCAAAAATACCCTCTGCTAACCGGGACAAACCTAAACTAACCAAACGTAACCCAACTCTACATAACGTGTCGCGGCCCCTGTTCCTCGCCTCTACATAGCAAAGCAGAGCATATTGGACCACAGTAGATGGCAGAGATTCACCGCATTGCAGAGTATGGCACAAAAGTCAAAGCAATCCTCCCCTAACCATTCCAAACTTAACATAGGCGAACGTAACCTAACTTCACCTAACCGTTCTGAACCACTATTGCTGACCTCGCCATTGCCAAGAAGAATACGCTAGAGTGCAGTAGATCCCGGAAATCCGCGGCGTTGCAGTGTAAAGCACAAGAGTAAGGGTACCCAAGCCTAACCCGACTAAATCTAAACTAACCAAGCGTGGCACATCTTAGAGTAAGGTGTCGCGACCACCATTGCCGGCCTGCCCAGAGTCGAGTAGAGTATGGTAAAGCAATAGAGAGCGTAGAAATGCACCGAATTGCAGTGTGTAGGCCAAATGTCACAGCTACCCTGCCCTTACCTCTGCAAAGGTAATATAACCAAACTTAGCCCAACCAAACCTAAAATGCCGGGGCCACTATTGGTGAATTCCACGGAGCCAAGTAGAATATACTATAGAACCGCGGGGCGCAGAAAGCCTCTATTGAGCAGCGAACAGCACAGATGTCATAAATATACGAACCTTAACTCACCTAACCTAACCGAACCAAACGTAGGCTAGCTAAACGTAACGAGACGAGTCCACTATTGCTGGCCTCGCCATTGCCAAGCAGTACATAGCAGAGCAAAGTAGAAAGCAGAAATCCGCTGCAATACAGTGTACTGCACAAAAGTCGAAGATATTCTCTCCTGACACAAACAAACATAACCATACATAAGGCGCCTATGCCACCATTTCTGGCCTGCCGAAAGCAAAGCACAGCATATAGGAGCACAGTAGAGCGCAGAAATTCACCTAATAGCAGTGTATAGCATAAAGACGCAGCTTCACTAGCCTTGCCTAACCAAACTTAGCATAACCAAGTGTAACCTATCTGCACCTAGCAGCCCTACACCACTGCTGCTGACGTCCCCAGAGCTGAGCACAATATACTAGAGCTCAGTAGGTCACCGAAATCCGCGGCGTTGGAGTGTAAAGCGCAAAAGCAAATATAACCTAACCAAACCTGACCTAACCTAAACCAACCAAACGCAGCCTAACAAAGCATAAGATGCCGAAACTACTATTGTGGTCCTTCCCACTGCCAAGTTGAGCTTCTGAGATCACAGTGGACAGCAGAATTCCAGCGAATGACTGTGTATAACGCAAAAATCGAAGCTATACTCTCCTAACGTAACCAATCGTAGCACAACCAAACGTACGACAACACAACCTAACATGCATCGACCGCTATTGCTAGGCTCCCCATGGTCGAGCAGGATATGGTACAGCACGGTAGGGTGCAGAAATCAAACGAAAAACAGTTTACAACGCGAAAGTCGAAGACACACAATCCTAACCCATACCTACGTAACTTAACCAAACGTAGCCTGACACAACCTGACGTCCGAGACCTCAATTACCTTGATCGACGCAGCAAAGCAAAGCGTACTAGCGCACAGTATAGCGCAGAAGCCACCGAATAGCAGTATATAGCATAAAAGTCAATGCTATCCTCTCCTACCCTAACAGAACGTAACAAAACCAAAGGTAGCATAGATCAAACTAACGTGCCGGGACCACTATTACTGTCCCACCAGATTAGGGCAGAGTATAGTAGATTTATGTGAAGAGAAGAAATCCTCCGAAAAGCAGTGTATAGCACAAAAGACAAGCTATCCACCCCTATGGTAACGAATCGTAGCATACCCAAAGGTATCATGACTACACCTAACGTACAGCGACAACTACTGCTCGCCTCCGCAGGGACTAGCAGGGCATAGTAGAGCAGGGAAGAACACAGAAATCCACCTAACAAATGCCTTTTCCAGGAAAGTCAAAGCCATACAGACCTAACCAGAACAAACATAACCTAACCAAACGTAACCTAACTCAACCTAACGTTGCCAGGCCATTATAGGTGGCCCCCCAAGAGCCAGGCAGAACATATTAGAGCACGGTTGAGCGCAGACATCCGTCGAATAGCAGTGTACAGCAGAAAAGTCGGTTCTGCTCCTTCCTAACCTAACCAAACGTAACATAACTACACGTAACGTGCCGAGACCACTATTTCTGACTTCCCCAGTGCCAAGCAGATCATACTGGTGCACAGTAGGGTGCAGAAATCCAACGAAGAGCAGTGTATAGCACAAAAGTCAAAGCAATCATAACCAATCCAAACCCAACCTAGCATAACCGAACGTAACATAACTCAACATTCCGTGTCACGTCCGCTATTGCTGGCCTCCTCAGAGCCAAGCACAGCATACTCGAGCACCGTATAGCGCAGAAACCCACCGAATAACAGTGTATAGCGCAAAAGTCAAAGTTATACTATCCCAACATAACCAAACGTAACATAACCAACCGCAACATTATCCGACCCAGCGTGCCTAGACGCCTGTGTCTGACCTCCCCAGCGCCAAGCGGAACATACCGCAGCAGAGTAGAGCGCAGAAATCCACATAATCGCTGTGCATAGCAGAAAAGCCGAAGCTATCCAGTCCAAACATACTCTAACATAACATAACGAAAAGTATCCTATCTCAGACCAATGTGCCGAGACCACAATTACTGTCTTACCCAGAGACAAGCAGCACATACTAGAGCACAGCAGAGCGCATAAGCCCACGGCATTCCAGTGTACCGCACAGAAGCCGAGGATATCATAACCAAACCCATGCAGGCCTAACCAAACCCAAAGCAAATTAGCTCAACCTATCGCACCGCGGCCACTACTTTTCGTCACTCCAGAGCAAAACAGAGCATGCATGATTACAGTAGCGCGCAGAAAACCAACGAACAGCAGTGTGTAGCACAAAAGTCATGACATCTTGGCCTAACCTAACCAAGCATAACATAAGCAAACATAACCTGGCTTAGGCTAACGTGACGCTTCCGCTGTTGCTGGCCATCCAAGAGCCAAGCGGACCGTATTAGAAGAGAGCAAGGGGCAGAAATAAATCGAATCGCAGTGCACAGCAGAATAGTCGAAGGTACGCAAGCCAAACAATTGCGAACGTAGCCTAAGCGTACGCAGTCTATCTCAACCTATCTCGGCGGGATTACCATTACTGGCCTCCCCAGGGCCAAGCGGAGCACACTAGGGCACAGTAGAGCGCAGAAGGACACCGCATTTCAGTGTACGGTGCAAAAGTCAAAGGTATTATATCCTAACCCAAATAAACTTAACAAAACCAAACGTAACCTAACCCTACCTAAGGTACCAAACCCACAATTGTTGACCTCCCCAGAGCCAAGCGGAGCATGTCCGAGCACATTATATGGCAGAAGTCCACATAATAGCCCTATATGGCACAATGGTCAGTGCTATCCTCTCCTAGCCTAACCAAACGTAACATAGCCAAACGTAGCATAAACAAAACTAATGTGCCTGGACAACTATTACTAGCCTCCCCAGAATGGAGCAGATTATTGTAGATCAATGTAAAGAGTTCAAATCCACCGAAAAGCAGTGAATAGCACAAAAGTCAAAGATATCCCGACCAAACCTGACCCAACCTAACCTAACAAACAGAAGCCTAACTGAACGTAACGTGCCGATATCACCGTTGCTGGCCCTCCCAGATCCGAGCTGAACATATTAGAGCAGGGTAGGGTGCAGAAATCCACCGTATACCATTGTAAAAAGCAAAAGTCATAGTTAGCCCCACCTGACATAGCCAATAGTAACGTAACCTAACGTAACATAACACGGCCAAACGCGCAGCGATCACTATTGCTGGCCTCCCCAGAGTCGAGCAGAGTAGAGACGAGCACAGCAGAGAACAGGGATCCACCGAATATCAGTCTATGCCAAGAAAGTCAAACCTATCGATACCTAACCCAAGCAAGCATACCATAACCAAACGTAAACTAACACAACCGAACGTGCCGGGACCGCATTCTCTTACCTCCCCAGAGCCAAGCAGAGCTTATTAAGTCACAGCAGATCGCAGACATCCGCCAAACAGCAGTGTAGAGTACAATTGTCATAGCTATCCTAGCCTAACCCGACCAAACGTGGCATAGCCGAACGTACCCCAACCCGACCTAACGTGTCAACCCCACCACCGATGATTTCCACAGAGCCAACCAAAATATACTAGAGCACAGTAGAGCGCAGAAGTCGGCCGCATTACAGTGTAAAGCACAAAAGGCAAAGATATCAGAGCCTAACTCAACGTAACGTGCAGACACCACTATTGATGGCAGTCCCAGAGCTAACCTGACCATATTAGAGCAGAGCAGTGAACAGAAATCCGCCGAATACCAGTGTTTAGCACTAAAGTCAGAGCAAGCACCTCCTAACCTAACCAATCATAATGTGACCGAACGCAGCATAACTCAACCCAACGCGCAGCTACCACTATTACTGGCCTCGCCAAAGTCGAGCAGAGTATATTCGAGCACAGTAGAGAGCAGGAATCCACTGAATAGCAGTCTATGCCAAGAAAGTCAAAGCTATCGATACCTAACCCAAGCAAGCATACCATAACCAAACGTAAACTATCTCAACCTAACGTGTCGTTACAACTATTCCTGGCCTCCCCAGAGAAAAGCGGAGCATATTAGAGCTCAATATAGCGCTGCGTTCACCGAATAGCATTATATAGCACAAAAGCCAATGCAATTTACTCCTAGCCTAATCAAACGTAACATAATCATGCGTAGCCTAAATAAGACTAACATGCCGGGACCAACATTACCGTCCTCCCCAGAGTCGAGCAGAGCACAGTAGAACACAGTAGAGCGTAGAAACCGACCGCATTGCAGCGAAAAGCACAATAGTCAAAGATACCCGGACCAAACCTAACTTAACCTAACCTAGCAGAACGTAACATAACTCAAACTATCGCGTCACGAGAACTATTGTTGGCCACATCACAGACGAGCAGCAAACAGCAGAGCGATGCTGTGCGCAGAAATCCAACGAATAGCAGTGTATGGCACAAAAGTCAAAGACATCCAATCATAACCTGGCTGAACGAAACATAACCGGACGCAACCAAATCAAACTTAACGCGCCTAGACCACTATTGCTGGCCTCCCCACCGCTAAGCAGAGCATATTAAAGGGGAGTTGAGCGCAGAATTCCAAATAATGTCAATGTATTGTAGAAGAGTCAAAGCTATCTATACCAAACCCAGACTAACCTAACCTAACCGAAAGATGCCTAACTCACAGTAACGTGCCGAGATCGCTATTGCTGTCCTTCCCATATACAAGCTGAACATATAAGATCACAGTAGAGCGCAGAAATCCGCCGAATAACAATCTACGTCAAGGAAGTCATAGATATCCATACATAACCAAACAATCGTAGCACAACCAAACGTAACCTAACTGAACCCAACGTGCCGAGACCACTATTTCGGGCCTTGCGAGAGCCGGACAGGGTATATTATATCTCAGTATAGCGCAGTAGTCCACCGAATAGCCCTTTATGGCGCAAAAGTCAATGCTACCCTCTCCTAGCCTAAACAAACGTAACATAACCGAACGTAGAGTAACTCAAACTAAAGTGCCGAGACCACTATTGCTCGCATCCCCAGTGCCAAGCAGATCATACTGGAGCACAGCAGAGCGCAGTAATCAACCGAAAAGCCGAGCATAGCACAAAAGGCAAAGCTATCCTCCGCTACCCAAGCCTACACTAACGTGACCAAACGTGACATAACTCAAACTTTCGTGCCACGACCACTATTGCTGGCATCCACAGGGCCACGCAGAATATACTAGAGCACAGTAGAACGAAGGGAGCCACCAAATAGTAGCGTAAAGCAGAATAGTCGTATATGTCCTAACCTAACCTGACACAACCTAACCCAGCCAGACATAGACTAACCAAGCTCAACGAAACGAGACCACTATTGTTGGCCGCCCCAGTTCCAAGCAGTTCATACCAGAGCACAGTAGAGTGCACAAATCCGCCGTAGAGCAGTGTATAGCACAAAAGTCAAAGCTAGACCCTCCTAACCTGGCCAATCGTACCGTAACCGACGTAACAAAACTAAACCTAGCGTCACGCGACCACTACTGCAGGCCATCACAGAGCCAAGCGGGACATATGAGAGAGGAGTGGAGAGCAGAAATCCATGGAATGGCAGAGTATATCGGAAAAGTGAAAGCGACACGAACCTAACCATAGCTAACGTAGCCGTTCCAAACGTAACCTATCTCATCCTAACTTGGCGAGACCACTGTTATTGCTCTCCCCAGAGCCAAGCAGAACGTACTAGTGGACATTAGAGCGCAGATATCCACCGCATTCCAGTGTACAGCGAAATGTCAAAGATATCCGTTCCTAAGCCATACAAACCTAACCAACCCAAACGTAACATAACTCAGCATTACGCGCCACGGCCACAGTTTTTGGCCACCCCAGAGCAAAGCAGACAATATTAGATCACAGTAGAATGCAGAAATCCACCGAATAGCAGTGTATAGCTCAAAAGTCGATGCTACCCTCGCCTAACCTAACCAATCGTAACATAACCAAACGTAACCTAACTCTACCTAACCGCACTACACCACTATTGCTGACCTCTCCAGTGCCAAGCGCATTACGGTTGAGCACAGTAGATCGGAGAAGTCCACAGAATAATAGTGTAAGCCACGAAAGTCTAAGCCATCCTTACCTAACAAGGAAAAACGTAACCAAACCGAACGCACCCTAACTAAACCTAACTTGACATGACCTCTATTACTGGACACCACAGAGTCGAACGAAGTATGTTGGAGCAATGTGGTGCGTAGAAATCCACCGAAGAGCAGTGCGTAGCACAAAAGTCAAGGATCACCTGACCAAACCTAACTTAACCTAACCCAATCAATCGTAACATAACACAACCTAATGTGCCGCGACCAATATTTCTGGCGTCCCTAGGGACAAGCAGAATATGACAGAGCACAGTTGAGCCCAGAAGTCCATAGGATAGCTGTGTTGTGCACAAAAGCCACAGCTACCTTGTCCTAACCTATCCAAGCGTGATATAAACAAATGCAACATAACTTAACCTAACGCGCCGAGACCACGATTGCTGGATTCCCCAGAGCCGAGTGGAATACTATAAGGCAAAGCAGAGCGCAGAGAGCCTCCAAAGCGCAGCGAATAGCACAAACGTTGGAGGTGTCCCAACCTTACCAGACGTAACCCAACCTAGCCAAACGTAGATTAGCTGAACCGAACTAGGCATGACCATTATTGCTGGCGTTCCGAGAGCCAATCAGAGCGTAGTAGAGCAGAGTAGAGCGCAGAAGTTCCCAGGATGTCAGCGTATACCCACGAAAGCCAAAGCTATGCAAACCTAACCCGAACAAACACAGCCTAACCATACGTAGCACAAATCGACCTAACCTGCAGGATTGCTATTGCTGGCATCGCCAGTGCCAAGCACAGCATACCAGTGCACAACAGAGCGCACAAATCCACCGAAAAGTAGTGTATAGCATAAATGTCAATGCTATTCGACCCTAACCAAACATAACCTCACCTGACTAAACGTAACATAACAAAAACTTTCGTGTCACGACCACTATTGCTGGCGTCCCCAGAGTCGAGCAGAGGATAGTAGAGCAATATACACCAATGAAATGCACCGAATAGCAGTGTTTAGCTCAAAAGCCATAGCTATCTTGTCCCAAATTATCCAAACGTAGTATAATCGGTCGTATCCTAACCTAACCGAACGTGCCAAGAACACTATTGCTGGAATCCTCAGAGCCACGCAGAATACACTAGAGCACATTAGAGCGCAGAGAGCCACCAAATAGCAGCGTACAGCATGATAGTCAATTATGTCCTAACTTAACATTGCCAAACGTAGCATAACTCAAACTTTCGAGGCACGACCACCATTGCTGGCCTCCTCAGAGCCAAGCAGAGCAAATTAGAACACAGTAGAGCGCAGAAATCTACTGAACAACAGCTTGTAGTTCAAGAATCTAGCTAACACAGCCCAACCTATCCAAACGTAACATAGCCAAACGTAACAAGACCCAACCTAACATGCCTGGACCACCGTTGCTGACATCCACAGTGCCAACCAAAATATACTAGGGCGCAGTGGAGCGCAGGAATCCGCCGCACTGCAGTATAAAGCACAAAAGTCAAAGATATCGTTACCTAATCTGACCCCTCCGTCCCTAACCAATCGTAAAGTAACCAAACGTAACCTAGCTAAACCTAACGTGATGCGACCACTATTTCTGGACGCGCCGGGGCCAAACACCTGACAGAAGAACACAGAAGAGCGCAAAAGTCCATAAAATAGCAGTGTATAGCACGAAAGTCAGTGCTACCCTAACCTAACACAAGCAAACGTAGCTCAAGCAAACGTAGCCTATCTCAGCCTAACGTGCAGACACCACTATTACTGGCCACCGCAGAGCCAAGTACAGCATATTAGAGCACAGCATAACGCAGACACCGAATAGCAGTGTATAGCACAAAAGTCAAAGCTGTCCTCTCTTAACCTAACCAACTATAACAGCCAAACGTAACCTCACCTAACCTACCCTACAGCGACCACTATTGCTGGCCTCCTAAGAGTCGAGCAGAGTACAGTGGAGCAAAGAAGGGCGCAGAAATCCAGCGGAAAGCAGTCTATGCCGAGAAAGTCAAAGCTATCCAAAGCTAACCATGACGAACATACCCTAACCAAACGTAACCTAACTCAACCTGATGTGCCGAGCCCACCATTGCTAGCCTTCCGAGATCCAAGGAGGACGTAGTAGAGCACAGTAGAGCGCAAAGTCCACCGCATTCCAGGGTAGAGTACAAAAGTCTAGGATATCCTAACCTAACCCATACAAACCTGACATACCTAAACGTAACCTAACACAACCTAACGCGCAGCGGCCACTACTTTAGGCCTCCTCAGAGCGAGGCAGGGCATGCTTGATCAGAGTAAAAATCCAACGAATAGCAGTGTGCAGCACAAATGTCATGGCCAACCTAGCCTAACGTAACCAAATATAAGACTACCAAATGTAACCTAAGCCAACCTAACGTGCCTAGAACAATATTTCTGACCCCCAGAGTCAAGCGGAATATATTAGAGCGTAGTAGATCGCAGAAAACAACCGCACAGCTGCCAGAAGCACAAAAGTCAAAGATATCCAAACACAACCTGACCAAAACTAACCTAACCATACGTAGTCTGACTCCGCGTATCATGCGGTCGCCACTGTTGCTGGCACTGCCAGAATTAAGCAGAACATCTTAGAGCAAAGTACAGCGCAGGAATCCAACGAATAACAGTGTACGGTACAATTGTCGTAGCTGTCCTAGCCTAAGCCGACAAAACGTAACATAGCCAAAAGTAACCTAACCGGGCCTTACGTGCCCACACCATCATTAATTACCTCCACAAAGCCAACCAGAATGTACTAGAGCACAGTAGAGCGCATATGTCCGCCGCATTGCAGTGTACATCGCAAAAGAAATAGCTAGCCCCTCCTAACCTAACAAACCGTCACGTAACCGAACGTAGCATAACTCATCTTAACGCGCAGATACCACCGTTGCTGGCCTCCCCAGAGCCAAGCGCGGGACATACTAGAGCACAGTAGAGCGCAGAAATCAAACGAATAGCCGTGTAAAGCACAAAAGTCGAAGCCATCATGACAAAACCTAACACAACCCAGCCTAACCGAATGTAACAAAACTGAACCTATCGCGTCACGGCCACTACTGCTGGCCACCTCAGAGACGAGCAGCGAACAGTAGAGCAATATAGTGCGCAGAAATCCACCGAATAGCAGTGTATGGCACAAAGTCAAAGTTATGCTATCCTAACCTAGACGAACGTAACATAACCGGACGCAACCGAATGAAACGTAACGTGCCTAGACCACTATTGCTGGCCACCCCATCGCCAAGCAGAGCATATTAAAGGAGAGTAGAGCGAAGAAATCCACCAAAGAGCAGTGTACAGCACAAGTGTCAAGGCTACCCTGTCCTAACCTATCCAAACGTAATGTACCCAAACGTATCCTAACTAAACCTAACGTGCCGAGACCACTCTTGCTGTAATCCCCTCGGCCAAGCAGAATATACTGGGACGCAGTAGATTGCAGACAGTCACCAGATAACAGCATATAGCACAAAAGTCGAATATATCTCAACCTAACGCGACAAAACCTGACAAATGCATTTCAATGTATGTCATTGTATTTCAGAGGCAATGTATTTCAGAGGAGTCAGAGCTATCCTTACCAAACCCAGACAAACCTAACCTTACCAAACGTAATATAACTAAAGCTACCGTGCCGAGACGACTGTAGCTGTCCTCCGCAGAGCCAGGAAGGATATGCTGGAGAACAGTTGAGCGCAGAAATCGGCCGCGCTGCAGAGGATATCACAAAAGTTAAAGATCTCCTGACCAAACCTAGCCTAACCTAATCTAACCAAACGAAATATGATTCAACCTTACGCTCCGCGACCACTGTTGCTGGCCTCCACATTGTCAAGCAGAGCATACTAGGGGACGGTAGGGTGCAGGTGTTCCTAAGATCGCAGTGTACAGCAAAAGAGAAAGAGCTGTCATAATGTAATCTAGCCAAACATGGCATATAAAAACGCAACGTATCTTCACCCACCTAACCTGCATGCGCCGCCATTTCTGTAAACTCCAGAGCTAAACAGAATATGTTAGAGCAAAGTAGATCGCAGAAGTCCGCGGCGTTGCATTGTAAAGCACTCAGGTCAAAGGTAACCAAACATACCCTGACCTAACCTAGCCCAAACAAACGTTGCCTAACTCTTTATAAGGTGCCGAGGCCACGATTGCTTCTTTCCCAGAGACAAACTGAACATACCAGAACACAGTGACGCGTAAAAACACATCGAATAGCAGTGTATAGCACAAAAGTCAATGCCATCCTCCCTTACCCTAACCAAACGTAACATAAAGGGACATAAGGTAAAGCAAACTAACGTGCCGGGACCACAATTGCTGGCAGCTACTGAGCCCAGCAGGGTATATTAGAGCAACGTAGAGCGTAGAAATACGTCGAACATCAGTGTGTAGCTCAATAGTCACAGCTTCAGTATTAGAAGCTGTCCAAGCGTAACATAACCAATCGTAACCAAACAGCACCCAACGTGCAGCGACGATTACTGCTTACATCCGCAGAACCAAGCAGAACTTATTAGTTGAAAGTAGAACGTAGAAATAGAGAGAATCGCTGTGCATATCAGGAAAGCCGAAGCCACCCATACCTAACCGAAGCAAACAGGACACCATCAAATATAGCCTTGCTCAACCTAACGTGCCGAAACCGCTGTTGCTGTCCTCCCCGCAGCCAGGCAGGATATACTAGAGCAGAGTAGAGCGCAGAAATCCACCGAGTAGCAGTGTTCAGCACAGAAGCTCAAGCTATCCTATCCAAACTTAGCCAGACCCAACATAAACGGACGTAGCCTGACCCAACATAAAGCGCCGTGACCACCGTTGCTGGCCTTCTCAGAGCCAAGCTGAAAATGTTATAGCCCAGTAGGGCGCAAATATCCACATAATAGCGAACTATACCGCTAATGTTAAAGCTATTCTCACCTAAGCTAACCAACCCTAACATAACCAAGCTAACCCTAACGCAACCTAACGTGTCGAGACAACTATTGCTGGCCTCCCGAAAGCCAAGCTGAACATACGAGTGGTGAGTAGAACGTAGAAATAGATAGAATCGCAGTGCATAACAGATGAGTCAAAGCCACCCAAAGCTAACCCAAACAAATGGAACATAACCAAATGTAGCCTAACTCAACATAACGTGGCTACACCGCTATCCCTGCAACACCGGAGCCTAGCAGGATGTACAGGGGTGCAGTAGAGCGCAGAAATCCACCATATTCCAGTGTGCAGAACGAAAGTAAAAGCTACCCTAGCCAAACATGGTCCAAACCGACCTAACCGAACGTAACCTCATTCAACGTAACCTGCCGAGGCCACCACAGCTGGCCTTCGAAGAGCCAAGCTGAAAGCGATAGAGCACAGTAGGGCGCAGAAATCCGTCTAACGGCAGACTATAGCACTAATGTCAAAGCTATCCACTCGTAGCCTAGCCAATAGTTAAATAACCAAACATAACCTAACTCAAACCAACGTGCGTCCACCACCTCTGCTGGCCTCTCCAGAGCAAACCAGGGCACATTAGTGGAGAGCTGGACGCCGAAATTCATTGAATCACAATGTATATCGGAAAAGTCGAAGCTACCCAAGCCAAACCCAGACCAACAGAACATAACCGAACATAGCGTAACTCAACCTAGCGTGCCGCGACCGCTGTTGCCGCCGTACCCAGAGCCAAGCAGGGCATACTAGAGCACAGTACAGCGCAGAAATCCACCGAATATCAGTGTGCAGGGCATTAGATAAAGCTATCCAGACCAAACTAAGCCTGACAAAACCTAACGGAACGTAACCTGCCTCAACATAACCTGCACAGACCACTATTGCTGGCCTCCCCAGAGGCAAGCTGAAAGCAATAGAGCTCTGTAGGGTGCAGAAGTTCACCAAATAACAGACTATGGAAATAACGTCAATGCTACCCTCTCCTAGCCTAGCCAATAGTAACATAACGAAACGTATCCTAACTCAACCTAACGTGCCGCAAACTCTGTTACAGGCCTCACCTCGGCCAAGCAGAACACATAGTTGGAGGGTAGAATGCAGCAGCCCATAGAATCGCTGCGAATATCAGAAAAGTCATAGATACAAGAAACCAAAACCGAGCCAACAGCACATAAGCAAACAGAGCCTAACTCAACCTAACTTGCCGTGACCGCTATTACTGCCTTCCCCAGAGCCAAGCAGGGCGTAGTAGCGCACAGTAGAGCCCAGCAATCCACCGAATGTCAGTGTGCAGCAAAAAGGTTAAAGCGACCCTGATCAAACTTAGCCTGCCCCAACCTAGCCGAACGTAACATGTCTCAACATAACGTGCAGTGACCACTATTGGTGGCCTCCCTAGAGCCAAGCGGAACACATTAGCTGTGAGCAGACCGCAGAAATCCGCAGTATCGCAGTGTAAATCAGAAAATTCAAAGCTACCAAGACCTAAACAGAAACCAACGGAACACATCCAAACATAGCCGATCTCATGCTACCGTGCCGAGAAGGCAATTGCTGCCTTCCTAGAGCGCAGATATCCATAGAACTGCAGTGCAATGCGCAAAAGCTGAAATTATCCTTAGCAAACTTGGCCTAGTCCAACCTAACCGAACGTATCCTCACGCAACATAACGTCCCGAGACTATCATTGCTGGCCATCCCAGAGCCAGGCAGAAAATATCAGAGCTCTGTAGGGTGCAGAAATCCACCTAATATCAGACTATAGAACTAAAGCTGGAGCTGAACCCTGATGACCTTACCAATCGTAACATAACCAAAGTTAAGCTAACTCAATCTAACATGCTGCGACCGCTCTTGCCGGTCAGCCCAGAGCCAAGCAGAACACATTAGTCGACAGCAGAATGCAGAAAGCCACAGAAACGCAGTGCATATCGGAAAAATCAAAGCCACCCAAACCTAACACAAAACAAACGGAGCATAACCAAGCGTAGCATAACTCAAGCTTACGTACCGGTACCGTCATTGCTGCCGACCCCAGGGACAATCAGGATATACTAGAGCGCAGTAGACTGCAGAAATCCACCATATATCAGTGTAGAGAGCGAAAGTTGAAACTACGCTAACCAAACCTAGTGTAACCCAACATAACCGACCGCAACATGATTCAACGTAACGTGCTGAGACCACCGTTCCTGGCACTCCCAGAGCAAAGCTGAAGATATTAGAGCCCAGGAGGGCGCAGAGATCTACCTAAATTCGGAATATCGCACTAAAGTCAAAGCTATCCTCTCCTAACATATCCAAACTTAACATAGCCAAACATAGCCTAACTCAACCTAACGCGCCGTGACCGCTATTTCTGCCCTCCCCAGTGCCAAGCAGGATATAGTAGATCACAGTAGAGCTCAGAAATCCACCGAATATCCGTGTATAGCACAAAGGTTAAATCCCTCCTTAGCGAACTTAGCCTGGCCCATCCAAACCGAACGAAACATGTTTCAACACTACGTGCAGTGACCACTATTTCTGGCCTTCCGCGAGCCATGCTGAAAGAATTAGATGACTGTACGGCGCAGAAATCCACCTAATGGCAGACTGCAGCGCTAAAGTCAAACTGACTATCCTAACCTAAACTACCGCGTAATAACCAAACGTAACCTCACTTAACACAACGTGCCGCGACCACTGTATCCGGCATCCCCAGACCCAAGCAGAACACATTAGTGGAGAGTAGAACGCAGAAATCCATAGAATCGCACTGTATATCAGAAAAGCCGGAGCTGCCCGAACCTAACTCAAAACCAACGGAACATAGTTAAACATAGCATAACTGAACCTAACGTGCCGGGAGCGCTATTGGTCCCCTCTCCAGAGCCAAGCAGGGCGTACGAGAGCGCAGTAGAGTGCAGAAATCTTCCGAATAGCAGTGTACAGCACAAAGTCAAAGCTACCCTAGCCTAACCTAGACAAACATAACACAACCAAACTTAACCTAACACAATCTAACGTGCCTGGACCGCTATTTCTGACCACCCCAGGGAAAAGCAGAGTAAACTACAGCACAGTAGAGAGCAGGAGTCTGCCGCACTGAAGTGCAAATCGCAAAAGTCGAATACATAATGTCCTAACCGGACACACCTATCCTAACCATGCGTACCATAACTCAACCTAACTTGCCGAGACCAATATTGCGGGCCTCTCCAGCGACAAACAGATCATATTGGAGCGCAGTGGAGCGCCGAAATCCACCGAAGTTTGGTGTGTAGTACAAAAGCCAGAGCTATCCTATCTTAACCTAACCAAACGTAACATGAGCGGACGTAACGTAGTCCAACCTGACGTGCACCGACCGCTGCTGCTGGCCTCACGAGAGCAAAGCAGAAGCTAGTAGGGAATGCAGAGCGCAGGTATCGTCCGCGGAGCTGTGTATAGCGCAAAGGTCAAAGCCATCCAAGCCAAGCTTATCACAACCTAACCCAACCAATCGTAGCATATCTTATACAAACATGACACGAAAGCTATTTCTGGCCTCCCCAGAGGCAAGCAGATGGTAGTAGAGCACCGCAGTGCACAGATGTCGACCGAGCAGCAGTGTATACCACAAAAGTCAAAGGTATCATATCCTAACCTAAGCAATCGTAACATAACCAGACGAAACCAAACTCAACCAAACGTGCCGCCACCACTATTGCTGTCCTCTCCAGTGCAAAGCGGAGCATGTTAGAACACAATAGATGGCTGAAATCCACGGAATAGCGGTGTACAGCACAAAAGTCAAAGTAGCCTTTCCTTACTTAGCCAGACGCAACATAACCAAACGCAGCATAGCTCAACCTAACATGACGAGACCGTCATTGCTGGCCCCCACTGATACAAGCAGAGTATACTAGAGCACAGCAGTGAGCAGAAATCCACCGAATTGGAGTGAATAGCACATAAGTCGAAGATATCCTAACCTAACCCAACCTAACCAAACGTGCTATCACTCAACATTGCGAGCCGCGGCCGCTGCTCCTGGACTCCCCATAGCCTGGCAGAATGTAGTAGAGCACAGGAGATCGCAGAAATCAAACGAATAACAGGGTATAGCACGAAAGTCAAACTTACCTCTCCAAACATAGCCTAACGTATCTTAACCCAACGTAACATAATTCAACGTAAAGAACAACGCCCACTATTGCTCGCATCCCCTGATTCGGGCGGAGAATTGTAGAGCATTCCTGAGCGCAGGGTGCCACCGAATAGCAGCGTACAGCGCAGGAGTCGAGGACACCGCAACAAAGAAAGGCATACTCTAACCTAGTCAAGCGCAGCATAACTCAACATAACGTGCGGCGAGCGCTATTCATGACCTTCGTGAGGACAGGCAGAGCATATTAGAACACATTAGAGCGCAGGGATCCACCGAACTGCAGTCTAGAGCACGAAAGCCAAATATAAGCTAACCCAACCCAACGTAGTCTTTCATAACGTATCGTGCCGCGACCGCTATGATGGCCTTCCTAGAGCCAATCAGAGCGTATTAGAGCACACTCGGCCGCAGAAATCCAGCGAATAGCAGTTTATAGCATTAGACTCGAAGTGGCACATCCTAACCTAGCCAAACGTGGCACATACAGACGGAGGCTTACCCAACCTAACATGACGGGACAACTATTGCTTGCCATTACAGAGACAAGCAGAATTTAGCAGAGTACAGTGAAGCGCAGAAATTTACAGCACTGCCGAGAATAGTAGAAAAGCCGTAGATACCCCGGCATACCGTGACCAAACCTAACATAACGAAACGTAGCATATCTCAACATAACCTGCAGTAACCAATGCTCCTGGCCTCCAAATAGCCACGCAGAGCATGTTAAAGCACAGTAGATCACGGAATACAACGAATAGCAGTGTATAGCCCGAAAGTCAAGGATACCCTAACCAAGCTTAACCTATTCTATCCTAAAAGAACGTAACCTAACTCAACCTAACCTGCCACGACCTCTATTGCTCGCCTCCCCAGAGTCGAGCGGAGTATATTAGAGCAACGCAGAGCGCGGACATCAACCGATTAGCAGTGTACAGCTGAAAAGTCAGAGAAACCCTAACCAAGCCTTCCTAACCAAACCAACGACACGCCACCCAACCCAAACTGACGTGCCGGGAGTAATATTACTGGCCGCCCCAGAGACATGCAGAATATATCAGAGCGCAGTGCAGTGCAGAAATTCTCCGAACAGCAGCGTATGGCACAAAAGTCTACGCCGTTCTATCCTAACCTCACCAGACCAGACATACACAAACGTAGCATAACTCAACCTAACGTGCCGAGGCCAATATTGCTTGCCGCCCCGGATCCAAGTAGAGCATATTAGAGCACATTAGAGGGCAGAGATCCACCGAATAGCAATGAATAGCACAAAAGCCAGCGTAGTCTGTTCTAACCTAGCCACGCGTAACATATCCAAACGCAACCTGACTCAAACTAACATAACGAGACAACCATTGCTTGCCTCCACAGGGACAAGTAGAGTGTACTAGAGCACAGTAGTTCGCAGAAATCCACCGCATAGCAGTGCATAGCACAATGGTCGAAGATAACCTAATATAACCGGACGTAAGGTAACCTAACCAAACGTAGCGTAACTCGAAAGGGTGTGCCGCAGCCACAGCTGCCGGGCTCCACAGAGCGAAGCAGAATACTGTAGAGCACAGTGGATCACATGAACCAGCCGGAAAATTGTGTACAGCACGAAGCTGGAGGACACCATGACCAAACAGGACCTAACATGACTTAATAAAACGTAGTCTTGCACAGCATAACGTGCCAGGACTGTTGCTGGGCACGCTAGGGACAAGCAGAACACAGTGGAGCTCAGTCGATGGCAGAAGTCCTCCGAACAGCAGTGTATAGCACGAAAGTCGAAGATAACCTGACCGAGCTTGACAAAGCCTAACCTAACCGAACGTGACTAACTCGAACTAACGTGCCGCGGCAGCTATTGCTCGCCTCCACAGTGCCGTGGAGGGTATAGTAGAGCAACGTAGAGCGCAGAAATCTACCGAATAGCAGTGTATAACGCAAAAGTCGTGGGTATCCTAACCTAACTTGTCATAATCTAACGCAACCAAACGCATCATAACTCAATATATCGTTCCGTGGCCGCTATTGATGGCCACCGTGGAGCCAAGCAGAGCATGCTATAGCACATTCGAACGCAGAAATCAACCGAACAGCAGTGTACGTCACAAAGATGAAAGTAGCCTATCCTAATATATCCAACCATAACATAACCAAACGTAACATAGCTCAACCTAACGTACCCCGGCCACTATTGCTGGCCTCCACGGAGTCGAGCGGAACTCGCTAGAGGACAGTACAGCGCAGAAGTCCATAGAAACACAGTGTATAACGCAAAAGGCATATCTATCCAGACCTAACCCAAGCTATCGTAACGTAACCAATCTTAGCCTACCTCAATACAACTTGACGCGGGCACAGTAGAGCGCAGAAATCCACCGAACAGCAGCTTATGGCACAAAAGTAAATGATACACTAGTCTAACGTAATCAAACATAACATAACCAAATGCAACAAGACGCACTCCAAAGTGTCTAGAACACTATTCCAGACTTCCACATAGCCAAACGGAACATACTAGGACACAGTAGTCGCAGAAATCCTCCGCGTCGCAGTGTAAGGAGCAAAGGGCGAAGGCATCCCAACCTAACATGGCCTAACACAGCTTGACACAAACGTAGCCTAACTAAACGTAACGTGCCGATGCCGCGAATGCTGCGCCAGATGGATACAAGCTGAACATATTGGAGCACAGTAGAGTGCAGAAATCCGCAGTATAGCAGTGTATAGCGCAAAAGTCATTGCTAGCCACTCCTAACCTAACCAACCGTAACGTAACCAAACGTAACATAACTCAACCTAACGTGACGCGTCCATTATTGCTGGCATCCCCAGAGACAAGCAGAGAATATTAGAGGAGAGTAGAGAGCAGAAATCCATAGAATCGCAGTATATAGCAGGAAAGTCAAAGCTATCCATATCCAACCCAACCAAATGTAACCTAGCAAGACGAAGCCTGACTCAACGTAACGTGGAGCTACCGCTACTGCTGGACACCCCAGGGCAGAATGAGTTAGAGCGACGTAGAGCGCAGATTTCCGCCGAATAAAGGTGCATAAGGCGAAGGTCGAAGCTACCCAAATATAACACAATCAAACGTAACCTAACCAAACGTAGCCTATTCAAACTAACATGGGTGAACCAAAATTACTGGCCACTCCGTATCGAGTAGAGCATAGTAGAGCAACGTAGAGCGCTGAAATCCGCCGAATATCCGTGTATAGCACAGAAGTCGAAGATATTCTGACGAAATGTAGTCTAACCTCACCAAGCCAAGTGTAGCATAACAAAACATAACGTGCCCCGACAATTACATCTGTCACCCCAGACACAGGCTGAATATGGTAGAGCACAGTAGGTCCCAGAGCTCCATGGAATAGCAGTGTTAAGCACAAAAGTAGGAGATATCCCAACCTAATCCAAGGTAACCTCACCCAACCAACCGTAATCTAATTCAACCTAACTGGTGCGGCCAGTATTGCTGGCCTTCGCAGAGCCAAGCGGGGCATAATAGAGGAGAGTAGGGCGCAGATGTCTACAGAATCGCTGTCTATAGCGTAAAAGTCAAAACTACCCTGTCCAAACCAGACCAAGCTGAACAAAAGCAAACGTAGCATAACAGAAACTGACGTGCCGAAAACAAAAGGCTCCAGGGCCAGGCAGTGCATAAAAGAGCACAGTAGCGAGCAGATCTCCACCGAATTGCAGGGTATAGCACAAAAGTCAATGTTAACCAATCCTAAATTGACAAAGCGTAACATAACCAAACGTAACCTAATACAGCCCAACGTACCTGGACCAATAATGACGGTCTCCCTAGAGCCAAACATAGCGTATCGGTGGGGAGCAGAGCGCAGCAATCCATGGAATCGCAGTGAATAGAAGAAAAGTCAAAGATATCCAATCTTAACCGAAACAAACGTAATGTAACCAAACGGTGCCTAACCTAACCTAACGTGCCGCGACCACTGCTGCAGGCCACCACAGAGCCGAGCAGAACATATTAGAGGACAATAGTTCGCAGAAATCCGTAGAATCACAGGGCACACCAGAAAAGTCAAAGCCATTCAGTGCTCACAATTACCAACGTCGCACGACGAAACGTAACCTAACCTATCCCAACGTGCCGAGACCAAAGCTGCTGGTCCGTACAGTGCCAAGCAGAATGTAGCGGAGCACAGTTGATAGCTGATACCAGACGAATAGCAGTGTACAGCACGTATGTAGTGGTCATCCTAACCAAACTTGACCTAACCTATCCTATACGAAAATAACCGGGCTAAAACTATCGGGCCACGGTGACTACTGCTGGCCTGCCCAGAGTCGAGCAGAATATATTAGATCACAGTAGAACGCAGAAATCCACCGAACAGAAGTGTATAGCGCAAGACTCAAAGCTGTCCTGTCCTAACACAGCCAAACGTAACGTTACCAAACGTTACACAACTTAACCCAACGAGACGCGCACGTTATTGCTGACATACCCAGAGCCCAGCAGAACAGAATAGAGGAGAGTAGAGCGTCGATATCCTTAAGGTCGCAGCGTATAGCGCACGAGTCTAAGCTCACCGACTCTAAACTAACCAAAGGTAACATGACCGATCGAAGCGGAGTTCAACGTAACGTGCCGCTACCACAATTGCTGGCCTCGCCAGGACCGAGCAGAATATAGTAAAGCAGAGTAGAGAGCAGGAATCCACCGAAAAACAATGAATAGACCGAAAGTCACAGCTACCATAACCGAGCATAACATAACATGTCCTAACCAAACGAAACATAACTGAACCAAACTTGTCAAGACCACCATTGCTGGCCTTCCCAGAGACAAGCAGAGCATGTTAGAGCAATGTAGAGTGCAGAAATCCACCAAATAGGAGTGTACGGCACAAAAGTCAGAGCTACCCTCCCTTAACCTAACCAAACGTAATATAACCAAACGTAACGAAATTCAACCTAACGTGGCGAGGCCACTGTTGCTGGCCTTCCCGGAGCACTGCAGAATATGCTAGGTTTCAGTAGAGCGCGGAAATCCGCCGCATTGCAGTGTAAAGCAGGAAAGTCAAAGATACGCGAGCCTTTCCTGAACAACACTAAACAAATCAAGCGTAGCCAAACACAAAGCAACGAGACGAGAACTCTATTCCTGGCCTGCCCAGGGAGACGTAGAACGTATTAGTGCAATGTGAGGCGCAGAAATCCATAGAATAACAGTGTATAGCGCTAGAGACAAAGAAATCCTATCATAGCCTTTTCAAACGTAACATAACTAAACGTAACATAATTCAACCTAACGTTGCGAAACCACTATTCCTGGCCTCCCCAGGCCCAAGCAGCACACAATAGAGCACCGTATAGTGCAGAAATCCACCAAATAGCAGCGTATAGCACAAAATTCCAAGCTATCCTATCCTAATCAAGGCAAACGTATCATACAAAACGCAACCTAACACAGACGAACGCGCCGAGACCAATACTGCCGGCACCCCAAGAGTCAAGCAGAATATACTAGAGCGTAGTAGAGCGCAGAAATCCTCCGAATAGCATTGTATAACACAAAAGTCAAAGGCACCCTGATCAAATTTAACCGAACCTAACATAACCAAACGTAAACTAAAGCAAATTGTCGTGCCACGAACGCTATCGCTGGTCTCCCGAGTGTCGATCAGAGTATAGAACAGCAATGAAGAAGGCTGAAATCGTCCGAACAGCTGTGTACAGCGAAAAAGTAAGAGAAATCATAACCTAACCTCTCCTAAGCTGACATAATAGAACGTAACCAATCTCAACCTAACGTGCCTAGCCCACAATTGCTGGCATCCACATCGCCAAGCAGAGCATACTAGTGGAGAGGGGAGCGCAGAGGTCCGTAGGATGGCAGTGTATAGCACGAAAGTCAAAGATATCCTATCCTAACACATACAAACCTAACACAATCAAACGTAACATAACTCAGACTAACGCGACGCGGTCCCTGTTCAAGCATTTGCAGATGGAAACATGGAATATTAGATCACTGTAGTGCGCATAAATCCACCGAACGGCAGTGTGAAGCACAAAACTGAAAGATATCCTATCGTAACATAACAATCGTAACCTAACATGACGCAGCCTAACGCAACCTAACGTGAAGAGGCCACAATTGCTGGACTCCCCAGCGCCAATCAGAGCATATAAGGGCACAGTAGAGCGCAGAATTCCGCTGAATAGCAGCGTACAGCACTAACGTCAAAGCCGCCATAACCAAACTTAACCAAACCTAACCTCACCAAACGTAACCTGGCTAAACCAAGTATGTAACGAACACTATTAGTGGCGTCCACAGAGACAAGCAGGTGCCAGTAGAACAACGCAGTGCACAGATATCGACCGAATAGCTGTATAAAGCACAAGAGTCGCAGTTATACTAACCAAACTCATCCGTACCTGGCACTGCAATGCGTAGCATGACTCAACCTTACGTGCCGCGACCACCACTTCTGGGCACCCCAGAGGCAAGCGGAACATACTAGAGCTCAGAGGAGCGCAGTAATCCGCCGCATTGCAGCGCGCAGCACAAAAGTCAAAGATATCCTGACCTAACCGTCTTAACTTAACGAAACGAAACGTAACCTAACATAACCTAACGTGCCGAGACCACTGCTGGCATACCCAGAGCCAAGCAGAATATAATAGAGCACAGTAGATCAAAGGAATACACCGAATTGCAGTGTAAGTCACAGAAGTCTAAGTAGCATTCCATAACCTAGCCAAACGCGCCATGTCCAAACGTAGCACAACTGAAACTAGCCAGACGAAGCCATTGTATCTCGCCACCACAGGTACAAGAAGAATGTATCACAGCGCAGTATAGATCAGAAATATACCGCATTGCAGTGAATAGCACAAAAGCCGTGGATAGACTACCATGACCTGCCCTAACCTAACCTAACAAAGCGTAGCATTGCTCTACATAGTGTGCAGCCACCACTGTTCCTGGCCTCCCCATAGCTGGGCAGATTGTAGGAGAGCAACGTAGGTCACAGGTGCCCACTGTATAGCAGTCTAGAGCACAAATGGCATAGTAGCATATCCTAGCTTAGCCATACGCAGCACAGCCAAACGTAACCTATCACAGTCTAACATGTCGAGACAACTATTGCTGACACCCACAGGGACAAGTAGAGTGTACTAGAGCACAATAGCTCGTAGAAACCCTCCACAATGCAGTGAATAGCACAAAAGTCGAAGATATCCGGTCATAACCGGACGCAACCTATGCTAACCAAGCGTAGCGTTACTCAAAGAAGCCTGCCGCGACCACAGCTGTCGGGCTCCACAGAGCCAGGCAGAATATGAAAGATCAGAGTTGATCACTGTAACCCATCGTATAATAGTGTACAGCACGAAAGTCGAGGTCACCCTGACCAGACGGAAGCTAACATAACGCAATCAAGCGCAGCGTACTCAGCATAACGTGCTGCGGCCATTGCTGCCTCCACACGGCGAAGCAGAAGATTGTAGTGCTACTCGAGTGCCGAAACCCTCCGATTGGCAGTGTATAGCACTCAAGAGAATGATAACCTGCCCGTGCTTGGCATAACCTAGCCTAACCAAACGTAACATAACTCAGCCTTACATGCCGTGGTCACTATCGCTGGAGTCCCCAGAGCCAAGCAGAAGATATTAGAACAGAGTAGAGCTCAGAAATCCGCGGTTAGCAGCGTATAGCACAAAAGTCGAAGCTATCATATCCTAATATATCTAATCTTAACACATCGAAACGTGCCATATCTCAACCTAGCGTACCCTGGGCACTATTGCTGGCCTCCACAGAGTCGAGCAGAGCTTACTAGAGGACCGTAGAGCGCAGAAATCTTTTGAATCGCAGTGTACAGCACAAGAGCCATATATATCCAGACCAAACTAAAGCTAACGTAACCTAACCAAACGTAGCCTGCAGCAACGTAACGTGCCGCGGCAACAATTGGTGGCCTCCCCATGGCCAAGCAGAATGCAGTAGGGCGCAGGCAAGCCCAGAAATCCACCGAAAAACAGTGTAGAGCACGAAAGTCAAAGCTATACTTACCGAACTTAACCAAACATAAACTAACCAAACGCAACCTAACTTAACCTAGCGTCCCGAGGTCACTATCGCTGTCCTCGCCAGAGCCAAGCAAAAAATATTAGAAAACAGTACAGCGCAGAAATACGCGGATAGCCGTGTATAGCACAAATATTAGGCATATAGTGGCACAACTTGGCCAAACCTAACCTATCCAAACGTAGTGTAAACCAACATAACGTGACGAGACCAATATTGCTGGCCTGCCAGAGCCAGGCAGAGCATAATAAAGTGCATTAGAGCGCAAAAATCCACCGAAAAGCAGTTTTCAGCACAAAAGGCATAAAAATCCTAACCGAGCCTTCCTTACCTAATCTGACGAAAGGTAACCTCACTCAACATAACGTGCCAAGACCACCATTATTGGCCACCACAGAGCCAAGCAGAGCGTACTCTAGCACATGCGGGCACAGAGACCCACCGAATAGCGGTGCATAGCGCAATAGTCGAGGTATCCTATTCTAACCTAGCCAAACGTAAGGTAACCTAACGTAACATAACTCAACGTAACACGACGAGACAATATTGGTGTACGCCACAAAGTGAAGCAGGGTGTACCAGAGCACAGTAGTGGGAAGAAACCCACCGCATTGCAGTGCATAGCGCGAAAGTCAAACATAACGTGCCATAACCTGACCATACATTACCTACCCGAACGTAGTGTATCTATACATAACGTGACGAAACCAACACTGCTGGCATACCCCGAGACAGACAGAGCTCAATAGATCACAATAGAGTGCGAGAATACACCGAACAGCAGTGAATAGCACAAAAGTCAAAGTAGCCCATCCTGGCCTAGCCAAGCGTAACATATACAAACGAAGCCTAACACAAAATAACATTACCAGACCACTATAGCTGACATCCACAAAGACAAGCCGGATGTACTAGGGCACAGTAGAGCGCAGAAAACCACCGCATTGCAGTGAATAGCTCAAAGGCCTCAGATATCCTAACACAACCTGATCTAGTCTAAACTAACCGAACGCAGCATACCTCAACGTGACGTGCCGCGACCACAGCTCCTGGCCACCCCATAACCAAGCAGAATGCAGTAGAGCGCAGTAGATTACAGAATCTGAAGGAATAGCAGTGTAAAGCTCAAAAGTCAAAGTAGCCTATCCTAACCTAACACAACGTAACACATCCAAGCGTAGCCTAACTCAACCTGTCATACGAGACAACTATTGCTGTCATCCACCGAGACAAGTGGATTGAACTAGAGCACAGTAGCTCGCAGAAATGCCCCGCATTGCTGTGAATATCACAAGAGTCTATGATGTCCTAACAAAACCTGTCCAAACCTAACCTACGCAAACGTAGCGTAACTCAACAGAGCGTGCCGCGGCCACTGCTGCCGAACTCCCCAGAGCCAAGCAGAACACAGCAGGGCAGAGTAGATCACTGGAACTGGTCGGATAATAGTGTATAGCACGGAAGTCGAAGACGTCATTGCCAAACACAACTTAACCAGACACAATCAAACGTAGCCTAGCTCAACATAACGTAGTGCGGCTGTTGCTGGCCTCCAGAGGGTCAAGCAGAATATAGTACAGCACAGCCGAGTGCAGAAATCCTTCGAAAAGCTGCGTATAGCACTAAAGTCAAAGATACCCAGACCGAACATGACAAAACCTAACCTAACCGATCGTAACACAAAAAACCTAACGTGCCGAGAATAGAATCGCTGGAGTCCCCAGAGCCAAGCAGAAAATATAAGAACGCAGTAGAGCGCAGAAGTCCGCGGAAAGCTGTGTATAGCACAAACATCTGAACTTACATATCCTAACTTCACCAGACGTAACACTCCCGGACGTAGCATAGCCCAACCTGACGTGCCGCGGCGACTATTGCTCGCCTCCCCACAGTGCACTAGGGTATTGTATAGCAATATAGATCGCAGGAATCCGCCAAATAGCAGTTTATGGTGCAAAAGCCAAAGCTATCCTAAACTATCCTAGCCAAACGTAACGTAACCGAGCGTAACATAACTAAACCCTACGTGCCGAGACCAACGTTACTGGCTTCCACAGAGGCAAGCAGAGTTTATTAGAGCAATGTAGAGAGCAGGAGTCCACCGAGCAGTAGAGCAAAGCACAAAGATCAAAGCTAACCCATCCTAACCCTACCAAACCTAACCTAACCAAGCGTAGCATAACCCGACTTATCTTGCAGCAACCACAACTGCTGACCTCCGCAGAGCTAAGCAGAATATAGTATAGCACAGCAGAGCGCAGAAATCCGCCGCATAATAGTGTAGGGCACAAGAGTCAAAGCCATCCTGCTCTATCCTAACCTATCATAACCTCCCAATAGCCAAGCAGTATAGATTAGCCGACAGTAGACCGCAGAAATCCATAGAACAGCATTGTATATCACAAAAGTCAATGTTAACCTATTCTTACCTAACCAAACGTAACAAAAGCAAACCTAACCGAACTCAAGCGAACGTGCAGAGGACAACACTGCTGACCTCTCCAGAGACAAGCGCAACATACTAGAGCGCCGTAGGGCGCACATATCCACCGAACAGAAGTGTACAGCACAAAAGTCAAAGATACCACGTCCTACCCTAACCAAACGTAACGTAACCAAATGTAACATAATTCAAACTAACGTGACGAGACACATATTGCTGCCCTCCCCAGTGCCAAGCAGGACATATTAGAGGTGAGGAGAGCGCTGAAATCCACAGATTTTCAGTGCATGGCACAAAAGTCAATGCAACCACATCCTAACATAGCCAAAGGTGACTTAACCGAAAGTAACAGAACTAAAGCCAAAGAGCTGAGGACACTACTGCTGGTCTCCTCACAGACAAGCAGTACATACAAGAGCACAGGACATCGCAGAAACCCACCTAGCAGCAGTGTACAGCACAAAAGAAGAAGCAATCCTATCCTCTCCTAGCCGCTCTTAGAATAACCATACGTAACCTAATTCAAGCTAACTTGTCGAGACCGCTATTGGTTGCCTCCCCAGAGACAAGGGGATCATACTAGAAGGCAGCAAAGCACAGAAACCCGCCGCACTGAAGTCTATGGTAAAGAATTCTAAGTCGACCAATCCTTACATGGAACAACGTAACCTAACGGAACGTATCATAGCTCAACGTAACGTGCCGAGGCCACTATTGCTGACCTCTCCAGAGCTAAGCAGAACATACTAGAGCACAGTAGGGCGCTGAAAGCCTCCGTATGTCAGCGTGTAACACAAAAGTCAAACCTATCCTATAGTATCCTAGCCAAACGTAGCGTAACCACATGTAACATAACTCAACTTAACGTGACAAGACATCTCTTTCTGCCCTCCCCAGAGACAATTAGTACATATTAGAGTACAGTAGAACTCGGAGACTCATCGAATAGCAGTGTATAGCACGAAAGTCAAAGATATCCTTTCCTAACGTAACCAAACGTCACATAGCCGAAAGTAGCATGACTCACACCAACACCCCGACACATCTGTTGCGGACCTCCCCAGGGCCAAGCAGAACATATTGGAGGAGACCAGAGCACAGACATCCGTATAATCGCAGTTTATAGCAGGAAAGCCAATGATATCCAAGCCCAACCCAAACTAACGTAACCTAACCGAAAGTAGCCTAACTCTATGTAACGTGCCGAGGCCACTATTGCTGGCCTCCCCAGAGCCAAGGCGTTCGTACTTCAGCAGAGTACAGCGCAGAAATCCACCGAATGGCAGTGTAAAGCACAAAAGCCGAAGCTACCCTATCCTAACCTAACCAAACCTAATATACCTCAACCCAACGTGCCGAGACCGCAATTGCTGGCATTCCGAGAGCAAAGCAGGAAATATTACAGCACATTAGACCGCAGGAATCCGCCGAATGGCCGTGCATAGTACAACGCTCGAGGCCATTCTATCCTAGCCTAACAAAGCGTAACGAAACCAAGAGTAACATAACTCAAACTAACGTGCTGAGACGACCATTGCCGGCCTCCCCAGACACAAGCATATAATATTAGTGTGCAGTAGAACGCAAAAGGCCAACGAATGGCAGTGTGCAGCACGAAAGTGAAAGATATCCTATCATAACTTAACCAATCGTCACATAAACGAACGTAACATAACTCAACCAACGTGCCGAGACAAATATTGCGTGCCTCCGCAGGGTCAAGCAGAGCATACTAGATCACTGTAGACAGCAGAAATCCACCAAAGAATAGCGTATAGCTCAAAAGTCAAAGCTACCCTATCCTAACCTAGCAAATCATAACATAACCGAACGTTCTATGTTCCAAGCTAACTTGTCGGTACCACTATTGTCGGGATCTAAGAGGCAAGCAGAATAAAATAGAGGACAGTAGAGCGCAGGAATCAGCTGCACTATAGTGAATAGCACAAAAGACGAAGACACCCAAAGACAAACCAGCGCTGCTGGACATCTCAAAGCCAAGCAGAGCACTCTAGAGCACAGTAGATGGCAGAATTCCACCTAATAACAGTTAATAACGCGAAAGTCAGAGCAACCCTAACCTAAGGCGACGTAACCTATTCCAAACAAACGTATCCTAACACAGCCTAACTTCCTGCGACCGCTATTGCTGGCATCACGGGGGTCGAGCAGAGTGCAGCAGATCAATGTAGAGCGCAGAAATCCAAAGCAGTGCAGTGCCTAGCACAAAAGTGTAAGCTATCCTATCCTAACATAACCAATCGTAACACAACCGGACGCAACGTATCTCAGCCTAACGTGCCGAGAGCATTACTGTTGGCTGGCCCACAGCCAAGCAGAATATACTAGAGCACAGTAGAGCGCAGAAATCCGTCGAATAACATTGTATAGCAAAAATGTCCATGCAATCCTAACCAAACCTAACTACATTATCCAAACCAAACGTAACCTAACACAACAGGACGTGCCACGAACACTATAGCCGGCCTACCCAGAGACAAACAGAGTCCAGTAGTGCAATGCAGAGCGAAGATATCGACCGAATGGCAGTGTATACGACAAAGGTCAAAGCCATCCTGAGCAAATGTAACCCCACCTAGCCAAGCGAAGCGTAACATAACTCAACCCAACGTGCCACGAGCGCCATTTCCGGTCTCCCCAGAGTCGAATACGGTATAGTAGAGCAATGAAGAGCACACAAGTCCACCGAATAGCAGTGTATAGCGCAAAATTCGAAGTTATATTATCCTAACCTAACCAAGCGTAACGTAACCAAACGCAACCCAACTCTTCCTAACGCGCCGAGGACACTATTGCCTGCATCCCCGGAGGCGAGAAGAATATGCTAGAGCACAGCGCAGTGCAGAATTCCACCGAGCAGCAGTCAATACCAAGAAAGTCAGAGCAATCCGTACCTAACCCAGACTAATGTAACCTAACCAAACGTAGACGAAGTCAAACTAATGCGCCGAGACCACTATTAGTGGCATCCCACGTGGCGAGCAGGGTATAGTGGAGAAATGTAGGGCAAAGGAATACACAGAACAGCGGTGTATGGCGCAAAAGTCACATCTATCCTGTCCTAACCTATCCATTTGTAACACTACCAAACGTAGCCATTCAATGTGTACAGTGCCTCGACCATTATTGCCGGCCTCCCCAGAGACGAGCAGAGTACAGTAGAGCACAGAAGGGCGCAAAATCCACCAAATAGCAATGCATAGCACAAAAGACGAAGATATCCTAACATAGCCAGGCCTAACATAACCTAACCAGTCATACAATAACCTTACCTAACCAAACGTAACTTCACGCATCCAAGCAATCCACGATCACTGTTGCTGTCCTCCCCAAAGACAAGCGGATGCTAGTAGAGCAACGCAGAGCGCAGATGCCGACCGAATGGCTGCGTATAGCACAAAAGTCAAAGCCATCCATACCAAACGCAAACTAACTCAACCAAACGTGCCAAGACCGCGATTGCTGGCCTTCCCGGAGACAAGCAGATGCTAGCAGATCAATGCAGTGTACAAGTAACTACCGAACAGCAGTGTATTTCGCAAAGTCGATGCAATCCAAACCGAACCTCACCCAACCGAGCCATGGGCAGCTCAACCTTACTCAACCTAGCGTGCAGATGCCACTATTGCTGGCCTCTACAGAGCCCAGCAGTACATACTAGAGCACACTAGAGCGCAGTAGACCGTCGAATAGCAGTGTATAGCGCAAAAGTCTAAGTTATCCTATCCTAATATGTCCAAACATAACATAAGCTAACGTATCTTAACACATCCTAACGTATCCCGGCCACTATTGCCGGCCACCCCAGAGGCAAGCAAAATTTAATAGAGGACAGCAGACAGCAGAACTCCATAGAATCTCAGTGTAAGGCACATAGGTCATATCTATCCAGACGTAACCCAAGCTAACATAACCTAACCAAACGTAGCCTACTTCAACGTTACGTGCCGTGGCGACTATTGGTGGTATTCCCAGGGCTAAGCATAATATAGTAGAGTACAGTACTGCGCAGGTATGCTCCGAATAGCAGTGAAAATGACGAAAGTCACAGAAATCCTGACCAAACATTCCAAATCAGACACAGCGATACGTAACTTAACCCAAGCTGACGTGCCGGGAGTGCTATTACTGGCCACCACATAGCCAAGCAGATCATACCAGGGCAGAGTAGAGGGCAGAAATCCACCAAATAGCAGAGTGTGGCACAAAATTCTAGTCTAATCTATCCTAACTTAACCAAACGTAGCGTAAGCAAACGTACCCAAATTGAACCTAACGTGCCGAGATCACTATTGATGGCATCCCCAGAGCAAAGCAGAATATACTGGAGCACAGTAGAGTGCAGAAATCCGCGGACAGCTGTGTATAGCACAAAAGTCGAAACTATCCAATCCTAACCTCACCATATGAAACACAACGGAATGTAGCGTAGCTCAACACATCATGTTGAGACCACTATCGCTGGCTTCCCCAGAGCGAAGCAGAATATACTACAGCCCAGCAGAGCGCAAAAATCCACCGCATGTGGTATTCCCAGGGCTAAGCATAATATAGTAGAGTACAGTACTGCGCAGGTATGCTCCGAATAGCAGTGAAAATGACGAAAGTCACAGAAATCCTGACCAAACATTCCAAATCAGACACAGCGATACGTAACTTAACCCAAGCTGACGTGCCGGGAGTGCTATTACTGGCCACCACATAGCCAAGCAGATCATACCAGGGCAGAGTAGAGGGCAGAAATCCACCAAATAGCAGAGTGTGGCACAAAATTCTAGGCTAATCTATCCTAACTTAACCAAACGTAGCGTAAGCAAACGTACCCAAATTGAACCTAACGTGCCGAGATCACTATTGATGGCATCCCCAGAGCAAAGCAGAATATACTGGAGCACAGTAGAGTGCAGAAATCCGCGGACAGTTGTGTATAGCACAAAAGTCGAAACTATCCAATCCTAACCTCACCATATGAAACACAACGGAATGTAGCGTAGCTCAACACATCATGTTGAGACCACTATCGCTGGCTTCCCCAGAGCGAAGCAGAATATACTACAGCCCAGCAGAGCGCAGAAATCCACCGCATTGCGGTGTATAGCACAAAAGTCAAACATATCCTGATCCAACTTGTCCGAACCTAACCTAACCAATCGCAATGTAGCTCAACATAACGTGACGAGACCAGTATTGCTGGCATCGGCAGAGTCAAGCAAAATGTAAAAGAGCACATTAGAGGGAAAAAATGCATCGGCAGAGTCAAGCAAAATGTAAAAGAGCACATTAGAGCGCAAAAATCCACCGCAATGCAGTGAATTGCACAAAGGCCGTAGGTATCCTAACCTAACATGACATGACCTAACCTAACCAAACACAGCATAACCCAACATGACGAGCCGCGACAACTGCACCGGGTCTCCCCAAAGCGAAACAGAATGAAGTAGAGCGCATTAGATAACAGTAATCCGCCGAAAAGCAGTGTAAAGCACAAAAGTCAGAATAGCCTATCCTAACATAGCCAAACGTGACACACTCAAACGTTGCCCAGGTCCACCTAACACGACGAGACTACTATTGCTGGACTTCACAGGGACAAGTAGAACGTACTAGAGCACAATAGTGCGCAGAAACCCACCGCATTGCAGTGAAAGCACGAAAGTCGAAGCTATCGTGCCAAACTGGCCTAACCTAGCATAACCAACCGTAACATAACTCAACCTAACGTGGCGAGAACGCTATTGCTGGCCACGCCAGAGCCAATCAGAAAATATTGGAACACAGTAGAGCGCAGACTTCCGCGGACAGCAGTGTATTCCACAAAAGCCTAAACTATCGTATGCTAACCTAGCCAAACGTATCTTACCCAAACGTAACCTACCACAAGCTAACATGTCTAGACAACTATTGCTGGCCTCCACAGAGACAAGCAGAATGTACTAGAGCACAGCAGTGCTCAGAAATCCGCCGCATTGCAGTCAAAGCACGAAAGTCGAAGCTATCGTGCCAAACTGGCCTAACCTAGCATAACCAATCGTAACATAACTCAACCTAACGTGGCGAGAAAGCTATTGCTGGCCACGCCAGAGCCAATCAGAAAATATTGTAACACTGTAGAACGCAGTTATCCGCGGGTAGCAGTTTACACCACAAAAGTCTAAACTATCGTATACTAACCGCAGCAGACGTAACACAATCAAACGTAACCCATCCCAACCTAACAAGGCGAGACAACTATTGCTGGCCTTCACAGAGACAAGCAGAATGTACTGGAGCGCAGCAGTGCGCAGAAATCCCCCGCAATGCAGTGCATAGCGCAAAAGTCGAAGTCATCCTATCATACCCCGACATAACCTAACCAAACATAGTGTAACACAACATAACGTGACGAGACCAATACTCCTGGCATATTCAGCCCCAAGCATAGCTTATCAGAGCACATTAGAGCGCAGAAACTCACCTAATAGCAGTGTATAGCACAAAAGCCAAAAGATCCTAACCGTGTCTTCTCAACCTAACCTAACGGAAGTTAACCTTACTCAACCTGACGTGCCGAGACCACTATTACTGGCCACCCCAGGGCCAAGCACAGCATATTATAGCGCATGAGGGGCAGAAGCCCCAAAAATAGCGGTGTATAGCACAAAAGCCAAAGTAGCCCATCCTAACATAGCCAAAGTGTCATACTTGAACGTATCCTAGGTCAATACCACATGACGAGACCGCCATTGCCGGCCTCCACAAAAACCAGCAGAAAGTACTAGAACACAGAAGTGCGCAGAAATCCACCGCAATGCATTGAACAGCACAAGAGCCGTATATATCCTAACCTAACCTGAAATAATCTGACATAGCCAAACGCAGCATAACAGAACATGACTCTCCGCGGCCACAGCTCCTGGCATCCCCGGAGCAAAGCGGAATGTAGTAGAGCACAGCAGATCACAGAGATCCCCCGAATAGCTGTGTAAAGCACAGAAGTGAGTGTTGCCTATCCTAACTTAGCCAAACGTGACATGCCCAAACGTAACATAACTTAACCTAAGTTGAAGGGACCACAATTGCTCGCCTCCACAGAGACAAAAGGAATGCTCTAAAGCTCAGTATAGCGCAGAAACCCTCCGCACTGCAGTGAATAGCCACAAAGGCTCTAGACATCCTAGCATAACCTGACCAAAAGTAGCATAACTTAAAAAAACGTGCAGCGACCACTGCTCCTGGCATCCCCATAGCCAAGCAGAATATATTAGAGCACAGTAGAACACAGAAATACACGGAATAACAGTCTATAGAACGAAAGTCAAAGCTATCTTGACCAAATGAAGCCTAACCTAACCTAACCAAACGTAACCTAACTGAGACTAGCGTGCCGCGACCGCTACTGCCCGCCACCGCAGGGTCGACCGGAGTGTGGTAGAGCAACGTAGATCGCAGAAATCCAACGAATAACGGTGTATGTTACTGGAGTCGAGGATATCCTGACCTAACCTGGCTTAACCTAACCAAACCAAGCGTATTATAACTGAATATACCGTGCCGCCACCGCCGCTGATGGCCTCCCCAGTACCAACAAGAATACAGTAGAGTACAGTAGATCACAGAAATCCACCGAATAACAATGTACAGCACGAAAGTCATGGCTATCCTAACCAAACTACGCCAAACCTGTAGCAACTAAACGTAATGTAGCAAAAAATAATGCGCCACGACCACTACTGCCCCATCCCCAGAGGCGGGCAGGGTATAGTATAGCAATGTATAGCGCAGCGATCCGCCGAATAGCAGTGTATATCACATAAGTCGGAGCTTCTGTATCCTAACCTAACCAAACGTTGCATGAGCAAGCGTACCCAAACTCAACCTAACGTGCCGGACCACTACCGATGGCCTCCTCAGTGCAAAGCGGAATATACTGGAGCACAACAGAGCGCAGAAATCAGCGGATAGCTGCGTATAGCACAAAAGTCAAGACTATCCCATCATAACCTCACCATACGGAACACAACTCAACGTAGGATAACACAACACAACATGCCGAGACCACAATTGCAGGCCTCCCCAGAGCGAAGCGGGGTATACTACAGCACAGCACAGCGCAGGAATCCACCGCATTGCAGTGTATAGCACAAAAGCCGAACATATCCTGACCTAACTTGACCTAACCTAACCTTCAAAATCGAAGTGTAACACAACATATCGTGGCGAGGCCAATGTAGATGGCCCATCCAGCGCAAGGCATAGCACATTAGAGCACTCTACAGCGCAGAAATCCACCGAATATCGGTGCGTAGCACAAGAGAGTATGTAGCCTACACTAACCTGCACAAACGTTACATAAGCAAACCTAGCTGAACTCAACATAACGTGCCGAGAACACTACTGCTGGCCTCCCTTGTTCCAAGCGGGGTATGCTAGAGCACAGTATAGCGCAGCAATCCGCGGATACCCGTGTATAGTGCAAAAGACTAGACGATCCTGTGCTAACCTCACCAGACGCAACATACCGAAACGGATCATAGCTCAACCTAACGTGCCGAGACCGCTATTGCTGGCCATCCCATAGGCAACCAGAACATACTAGAGCACACTGGAGCGCTGTAGTCCGCCGGATAGCAGCATATGGCACAAAATTCTAGGCTATTCTATCCTAACAAAACGTAGCACAAGCAAACGTACCCAAACCGAACCTAACGTGCCGAGACCACTATTGATGGCATCCCGAGAGCAAAGTAGAATATACTGGAGCACAGTAGAGCGCAGAAATCCGCGGACAGCTGTGTACAGCACAAAAGTGAATACTAGCCCATCCTAACATCTGCACACGAAACATAAGGGAACGTAGCATAGCTCAACACAACATGCCGAGACAGCAATTACTGCCCTCTCCAGAGCGAAGCAGAATATACTAGAGCACTGCAGAGCGCGGAAATACACCGCATTGCCGTGCGTAGCACAAAAGTCAAACATACCCTGAAATAAACTGACATTACCTTACCTATCTAAACGTAGTGTATTTAAACATGTCGTGACGAGACCAATATTGCTGGCACACCCACAGCCAGGCAGAAACACTAGAGCACATTAGAGAGCAGAAATCCACCAAACAGCCGTGAATAGCAGAGATGTCAAAGTAGCCAGTCCTATGCAAGCCAAACGTATCATATCCAAAGAAGCCTAACACAACCTAACATGACCAGACCACTATTGCTGACATCCACAGAGACAAGCAGAACGTACTAGGGCACAGTGGAGCGCAGAAATCCTCGGATAGCTGTGTATGGAACAAGAGCCGAACTATCCCATCCTAACGTCACCACATGAAACATATCTATACGTAGCCTGACTCATCATTACGAGCCGCGATCACTATTGCTGGCCTCCCCAGGGCACGCTGAATACAGTAGAGCACAGCCGAGCGCAGAAGTTCCTCGAACAGCAGTATATAGCACGAAAGTCAAAGATAACCTGACCGAGCTTGTCATAGCCTAATCAAACCGAACGTAACATAAATCAACTTAACGTGCTGAGGCCACTATTGCTGGCCGCCTCAGAGCCAAGAAGAGAATACTAGATTACAGCAAAGAGCAGAAATCCATCCGCCTTGCAGTGTATAGCACAAAAGTCAAACACATCCTGGTATAACTTGGCCTAACCTAACCTACCCGAACGTAGTGTAATTCAACATAACATAGCGAGACCAACATTGCTGGCCTCCCATGGCCAAGCATAGCACACTGGAGCAGATTAGACCGCAGAGACCAACCTCGTTCCAGTGAATAGCACAAAAGCCGTAGATATACTAGCGACAACTGTCCTACCCCAACCTAACCTATCATAGCATATCTCAGCATAACGTGCAGCGACCGCTGCTCCTACCCTCCCCATGGCCAAGCTGAATGTAGCAGAGGACAGTAGATCACAGTAACACACCAAATAACAGTGTACAGCACGAAAGCAGAAGATTCCCTAACAATACTTAACCTAACCTAACCTAACGAATCGTAACCTAACACAAGATAACTTGCCGAGACCACAATTACTGGAGACCCTAGTGCAAAGCAGAAGACACTAGTGAACACTAGGGCGCAAAAGGCTACCGAATAGCAGTGCTTAACCCAAACGTCGAAGCTGTCCTATCCAAATGTTTCCAATCTTAGCATAAGCAAACGTAACGTAAAACAACCTAACGCACCCCTACCGCTATTTCTGGCCTCCCCAGAGTCGTGCAGGACCTACTAGAGGGCAGTGGAACGCAGATATCCAAGGAACTGCAGTGTATAGCAAAAAGGTCATATCTACGAAGACCTAACCCGAGCTAACGTAACCTGATCAAAAGTGGCCTACCGCAACGGAACTTGCCGCGGCCACTATTGGTGGCATTCCCAGGGCTAAGCGTAATAGTGTAGAGCAAAGTATAGAGCAGAAATACTCCGAATAGCAGTGAATCGCTCGAAAGCCGTAGATACCCCAACATAACCTGACCTAATCTAACCTAACCGAACGTAACATTTCTCATAATAACTTGCAGCGACCACTGCTCCTGGCCTCCCCATAGTCTAGCAGAGTATGGTAGAGCACTGTGCGTCACTGAAATACACAGAATAGCAGTGTATAGTACGAAAGTCGAGGCTATCCTGAACAAACGTAACCTATCCTATCCTAACAAAGGATAGCATAGCTCAAACTAACGTGCCACGACCTCTACTGCTCGCCTCCCCAGAGTCGAGCGGAGTACAGTAGAGAAATGTAGGGCGCGTACATCTACCGAATAGCAGTGCACAGCACAGAAGTCAAAGAAATCCTAACCAAGCCTTCATAACCTAACCAAACGAAAAGTAACATAACTCAGACTGACGTGCCGGGTGTAACATTTCTGGCCGCCCCAGAGGCAAGCGGAATATATCAGAGCACATTAGATGGCAGAAATCCATCGAACGGCAGTAAATAGCACAAAAGCCATGGTAGCCTACCGTAATCTAGCAAAACGTAACACGTCCAAACGTAGCCTAACTCATTCTAACATGACGAGACCACAATTGCAGGCCTCCACAGAGACGAGCAGAATGTTCTAGAACACAGTAGAGTGCAGAAGCACACCGCATTGCAGTGAACAGCACTGAAGTCGAAGATATTCTACGAAGCTAGCATAACCTGGCCGAACCGATCGTAACATAGCTCAACCTAACGTGCCACGGCCACCGTTGCTCGCCTCCCCAGAGCCGAGCTGTGTATGGTAGAGCAGTGTAGAGCGCAGAAATCCACCAAATGGCAGTGTATAGCACTAAAGTCAAAGAAAGCCTAACCCAACATTCCTGACCTAGCCTAACGGAACGATAAATAACCAAACCTAACGTGCCGAGACCACAGTTACTGGCCACCCCAGGGCCAAGCGGAGTATATTACAGCACATTAAAGCGCAGACATCCGGGGACTACCAGTGTATTACACAAAGGTCAAAGTTGCCACTCCTAACCTAGACAAACGTAACGTACACAAACGTAACCTAACTCAACCTAACATGACGAGACCATTACTGCTGGCTTCTATAGAGATAAGCAGAATGTACTAGAGTACAGTAGTGCACAGAAATCAACCGCATTGCCGTGAACAGCATAAGAGTCGAAGTTATCCTAACCTAACCTGACACATCCTAACCTAAGGAGACGAAGCATATCTGAACATAACGTGCCGCGACAACTGCATCTGGCCTCCCCAGACCCAAGCATAATGTAGTAGAGCAGGGGGATCACAGAAGGCCACCTGATAACAGTGTACTGCACGAAAGTCAAAGTCAACCAAACCGAGCATGACATAACGTAACCTAACCAAAAGTAACTTAACTCGACATAACGTGCCGCGACCAATGTTGCTCGCATTCCCATGGCTAAGCCTAATACAGTAGAGCCGATTAGAGGGCAGAAATACTCCGAGGGGCAGTGTACAGCAGGAAAGTCTATGTTGACATGACCTAGCATAACCAACCTAACCTGACCAAACGTAACATAGCTCAACCTAACGTGCCGAGACTACTATTGCTGGCATCCACAGGACCAAGCAGAAAGTATTAGAACACAGTAGAGAGCAGAAACCTACCGAGTATCAGTGAATAGCACAAAAGTCGAAGTAGCATATCAGATCCTAGCCAAACGTGATATACACAAAGGTAGTCTAACTCATCCTAACACTGCGAGACAAATACTGCTGGCCTCTACAGAGGCAAGACGAATGTACTAGAGCAGATTAGAGAGCAGAAATCCACCGCATTGCAGTGAATGGCACAAAAGCCGTAGATACAATAACCCAACCTGACATAATCAAACCTAACCAAACTCAGCATAACCCAATATCACCTGACGAGACCACTGCTACTGGCATCCCCAGAGCAAATCAGAATGTAGTATTGCGCTTTTGATAATAGAAATCCGTCGAAAAGCAGTGTAAAGCACAAGAGAAGATGTAGCATATCCTAACCTAGAAAAACGCGACATACTAAAACGTTTCCCAGCGCAACCTAATTGCTTGCCCCCGCAAAGACGATCAGAATGTACTAGAGCACAGTAGTGCGCAGAAATCAACCGCATTGAAGTGAATGGCACCATAGTTGAGGATGACCTAAAATAAACTGACCCATCCTATCCTAACCGTACGTAACATAACGCAGCCAATCGTGCCAAGATCATTGTTGCTGGCACCAAGGAGCCAAGTAGAAGTTATTAGAACGCAGTAGAGCGCAAAAATCCGTCGGCAGCAGTGTATAGCACAAAGGTGTAAACTAACATATCCTAACGTCACGAAACTTAACATGACCGAACGTAGCATAGCTCAAGCTCACGTGCCTAGACCACTATGGCTGGCCACCTCAGAGCGAGGCGGTACACATTAGAGCACAGCAGAACGCAGAAATCGACCGCATAGCAGTGTACAGCGGAAAAGTCAAAGCTCTCCTCTCCTAACCTGACCAAACGTAACGTAACCAAAAGTTACCTAACTCATCAAGATGCACCGGGACCATTATTGCTCCCCTCCACAAACCTAATTAGAACATATTAGAAGAGAGTAGAGCGCACAAAACCATAATACAGCAGTGCACAGCACAATAGTCGAAGTTACCCTATCCTAACGTAACCGCACTTAAAACGACCGAACATAACATAGCCCAGCATAACGTGTCCAAGACACTATTGCTGGCCTCACATGGGCCAGACGGTGAATATTAGAGGATTGTAGGGTACAGAAATCCATAGAACCGTTGTCTACAGCAGAAAAATCGTAGCTACCCAAGCCTTAATCATGCCAGTATAAACTACCCGAACGTATCCAAGCACAACCTAACGTGCCGCCACCACTATTGCAGGCCTCCACAGTGCCAAGCGGAACATATTAGATGAGAGTAGGACGCAGAAATCCTTATGGTCGCAGTGTACAGCACAAAAGTCAAAGTTACCATAACCAAACCTGACCTAACCTAACCCAACCGAACGTAGCCTAACTCTACCTAACGTGCCGATACCACTATTTCTGGCCTCTACAAAACAAAATAGAGCGTACTAGAGTACAGTGGAGCGCAGAGATCCAACGGATGTCTGTTTGTAGCTCAAAAGTCAAAGACATCGTAGCCAAGCCTAGGTCGTCCAGGTCTAACCAAACGAAACCTTGCTTAAGCTATCGTGTCGCGACCACTGTTGCTGGCCAATCCAGGGACGAGCAGGGTATAGTAGAGCAATGAATAGCGCAGCATTCCACCGCATCGCAGTGTATAGGTCATAAGTCATATTTATCTTATCCTAACCTAACCAAAGGTAACATAGCCAAGCGCAACATAATCCAATCTAACGTGCCTGGACCACTGTTGCTGGCATCCCCAGTGCCAAGCGGAACATGCCGGAACACAGTAGAGCGCAGAAATTCAACGTATGGAAGTGAATACCACGAAAGTCAAGGCTATGAGTACCTAACCCAAAAAACATAACCTAACCGAACGTAACTTAACTAAACTTAACGTGCCGACATCACAATTGCTGGTATCCCCAGAGCCAAGCGGAGCATATAAACTTAACGTGCCGACACCACAATTGCTGGCATCCCCAGAGCCAAGCGGAGCATTCTAGAGCACAGTAGAGGGCAGATCGGAGGATAGCAGTGTATAGCACAGACGTCTAGACTATCCTGTAGTAACCTCACCAAACGTAACATAACAAAACGTGGAGTAGCTCGCCTTAACGTGCCGAGACCTCTACTGCAGGCCTCCCCAGAGCCATGCAGCGTATACTAGAGCACAGCAGGGCGCGGAAATCCACCGCATTGCAGTCCATAGCACAAAAGTCAGACATATACTGACATAACATGACCATACATAACCTACGAAAACGTAGTGTATCTAAACATAACGTGACGAGACCAATATTGCTGTCATCCCCAGAGACAGGCAGTGCACGATAGAGCACATTAGGCCGCAGGAATCCATCGAGTAGCAGTGTATAGCACAAAAGTCGAAATAGCCTCTCGTAACATAGCCAAACGTAACATAGACAGATGTAACTTAACTCAACTTAACATGACGAGACCGCTGCTGCTGGCCTCTACGGAGGCAAGCAGAATGTACTAGGTAGCAGTAGCGAGCAAAAATCCAACGCATTATAATGGAGAGCACAAGGGTCTAAGGTCTACCAATCCAACCCGACCATACCGAACCTAAGGAAACGCAGCATAACTTAACATTACGTGTTGAGATCACTGCTGCTGGCGTCCGCAGAGCAAAGCAGAATGTAGTAGAGCACACTAGATCACAGGAATCCACCGGAAAACAGTTTACAGCACGAAAGTCAATGCTACAATTATCAAACCTAAGCTAACCTAACCAAACCAAAAGTAACCTGACCCAAACAAACTTGCCACGAACTCTAATGCTCGCCTCCACAGATTCGAGCAGAGGATAGTATAGAAATATAGAGCGCAGGAATCAATCGAGTTGCAGTGTACAGCTCAAAGTAATCCTGACCAAACGTTCCCTACCTATCGTAACGAAACGTAGCGTAACTCAACATAACGTGCAGAGACCACTATCTCTGATCTCCACAGAGAGAAGCAGAACTTACTAGAGCAAAGTGGAGTACAGGAATACACCGAAAATCTGTGTACAGCCCAAAGGCCAAGTAGCATGTCGTAATCTGGACAAACGTAACACAGACAAACGCAGCCTGACACAGCCTGACACGTCGGGACCGATATTGCTGGCCTCCACAGAGGTAAGCAGAATTTGCCAGAGCACAGTATAGCGTAGGAATCTGCCGACTCACAGTGAATAGCACAAGAGTCGAGGCTATCGTATCATAATCTAACAAAGCGTAACCTAACCAAACGTAGCCTAACTAAGCCTAACCTGTCCGGACAACCATTTCTGTCCTCCACAGGGCCAGGCAGAACATATTAGAGCACAGTACTGCGCAGAAATTCACCGCATTGCAGTGAATAGCACAAGAGTCGGTGAAATCCTATCCTAACCTTACCTAACCTTACCTAGCAGAACGGAGCTTCGCACATCCTAACGTGCCACAGCCAATAACCCGGCATCCCCGGATACAAGCAGAGTGTGGTAGCCCGCAATGGGGCGCGGATGTCCATAGAATTGCCGTGTGCTGCACAAAAGTCATAGATATCCCACCCTAACCCAGCGTAACCTAACCAAACCAAACATAATCTAACTGAACCTAACGTGCCGTGACCACTATTGGTGCCCCCGTGGCCCATGTAGAGCATACTAGAGGACAGTAGAGTGCAGAAATCCATAGAATCGCAGTGTACAGCGGAAGAGTCGAAGACATCCATACCAAACCAAGGCTAACATAACCTACCCAAACGTAGCGTATCTCATTCTAACTTGGCGACACCGATATTACTCTGCTCTGCAGAGCCTCGCAGAACATACTAGAGCACAGTAGAATGCAGAAATCGACCGCATTTCTGTGCATAGCACGAAAGTCAAAGGTATTCTATCCTATCCCAAACAAATCTGACCAACCGAACGTAACCTAACTATATCTAACGCGCCGCGTCCGCAGTTTCTGGCCTCCCCAGATCAAGGCAGCGCATATTAGATTTCAGTAGAGCCCAGGAATCCGTCGAATAGCTGTGTACAGCACAAAAGTCAATGTTATCCTCTACTAACCTAACCAATCGCAACTTAACCAAACGTACCCTAACCCAATCTAACGTGCAGCGGCCACTATTTCTGGCCTCCCTAGAGCCGAGAAGTGGGCACTAAAGCAAAGTATAGCGCAGAAGCTCACTGAATAGCAGCGTATAGCACAAAAGTCAATACTACCGTCTCCTAACCTACCCACAATTAACTTAACCAAACGTATCTCATATCAAAGCAGCATGGCGGGACACCTATTACTGGCCTCCCCGCAGTCGAGCAGAGTATAGGAGAGCAATGTAGAGAGTAGAAATACGACGAGTAGCAGTGCACAGCGCAAAAGTCACAGGTACCATATTCTAACATGTCCAAACGTAATGTAAGCAAATGCAGCCTAACACACCCTAATGTGCCGAGACCATTATTGGTGGATTCCCCAGAGCCAAGTATAATACAAAAGAGCACAGCATAGCGCAGAAAGCCTCCAAAGGGCAACGAATGGCACAAAAGTCAAATATACCCTAACCTTACCTGACATACCGTAACCTAACCAAACATAGAATAACTTAACCTATCGAGACGAGACAATAATTGCAGGCCTCCGCATTGCCAAGCAGATCATAACAGAGCACAGTGGAGCGCAGAAATCCTACGAATAGCAGAGTATGGAACAAAAGTTTGGTGGCATCATAGCCAAATCTAACCCAACATAGCCTAACCAAACGTAACCTAACCCAACCTAGTGTGTCACGACAACTATTGCTGGTAACGACAGGTTCGAGCAGAGTGTAGTAGAGCAATGTAGAGCGCAGGAATCCACCGTATAGCATTTTGTAGTACAAAAGTCTAAGGTACCCTAACTGAGCCTTCCTAACCTAAACATCGAAGCGTGACCTTTCTCAACCTAACGTTCCGAAACCACTGTTGCTGGTCTCCCCACAGCTAAGCAGAGCATGTTACAGCACATTGGAGCGCGCACACCCACAGAATAGCGGTGTATAGCACAAAAGACAAGGTAGCCTGTTGGAACCTAACCAAACTTAGCATAGCCATACATAACCTAACTCAACCCATCATGACGAGACCACTATTGCTGGCCTCCACAAAGACATGCAGAATATATTGGAGCACAGTAGTGCATAGAGACCCGCGGCATTGCAGTGAGTAGCACAAGGTTCGAGGATTTCCCAACCAAACCAAACCTAACCCAACCTAACCGAACGTGACATAACTCAAACTAACGTGACGAGATCACTATTGCTGGCCACACCAGCGGCAAGCAGAGGATATTAGAACACGGTAGAGCGCAGAAATCCACGGATAGCAATGCATAGCACGAAAGCCTAAACTATCGTATCCAAACCTCACCAAACGTGACATAACCGAACGTAACATGACGCAACTTAACGTGCCGAGACAACTATTGCTGGCTCCGTCAGAGACAAGCAGACAACATCAGAACACGGTAGAGCTCAGTTATCCGCGGACAACAGTGTATAGCACAAAAGTCTAAACTGCCCTATCCTGACCTCATTAAACGTAACATAGTCATTCATAGACGAACTGAAACTGACGTGCCGCGCCCGCTATTGCTGCCCTCCACATAGCCAAGCAGGACGTACTAGAGCACTGTAGAGCGCAGAACTCCACCCAATAGCAGCGTACAGCACAAAAGATAAAGCTATCCTGACATCACTTATCCCAATCCAACCAAATCGAACTTATCGTGACTCATCATAACGTGCCGAGGCATATGTTGCAGGCCTGCCCAGAGCCATGCTGGAAATATTAGAGCACTGTAGGGGACAGGAATCCGCAGAATAGCAGGCAAAGGCACTAAAGCCACAGCTATCCTCTCCTAACCCTAGCAAACGTAAAATAACGAAACGTAACATAATTCAAGCTAACGTGCCGTAAACCCTATTGCTGTCCTCCACATAGCCAAGCGGAGCACATTAGTGGAGAGCAGGGCGCAGAAATCCTTAGATTCGATGCGCATACCAGGAAAGTCAGAGCTACAAAAAACCTAACCCAAGCCAACAGGACATATCCAAACACAGCCAAGCTGAAACTAACGTGCCGTGGTCGCGATTGCTGCCCTATCCAGCGCCAGGCAGGTCATTCTAGAGAAAAGTAGAGAGCAGAAATCCACAGAATAGCAGTGCACAGCGCAAAAGGTAAATCAATCCTAACCAAACTTATCCTAATCCAACCTAACCGAACGTAACCTAACGCATCATAAATTGACGAGACCACTGTTTCTGGCCAAACAAGGGCGAAGCTGAAAATATTGGGCCCTCTTGTGCGCAGAAATCTGCCTAATGGCAGACTACAGCACTAAAGCCAAAGTCTCCACACAAAACCTAACCAACGATAACGTACCCAAACGTAACATAACTCAATCTATCGTGCCGCAAACTCCATTGTTGGCCTTCCCAGAGCAATGCAGGAGACACTAGTGAAGAGAAGAATGCAGAAATCCATTGAACCGCCGTGTACATCGGTAAAGTCAAAGATACCCGAATCTAACCCAAGTCAACAGAACATAATCAAACGTAGCATAACTCACCCTAGCGTGAAGAGGCCGCTATTGCTGCCCTCCCCAGAGCCGAGCTGAACATGTTAGAGCTCTGTAGGGTGCAGATATCCACCTAATACTGACTATAGCACTAAAGAAAAAGCTATCCCCTCATAACCCAAAATATAATAACATATTGCAAACGTAACGTTACCTATCCTAACATCCTGCGACCGCTATTTCTGGCCTCCCCAGAGCCATACAGAACACATTATTGGGGAGTAGAATGTAGGGATCCGTTGACTCGCAGTGTATATCGGTAAAGTCAAAGCTACCCAAATCTAACCCAAACCGACGGTTCATAACCAAACATAGCCTAACTCAATCTAACGTGCCGAGACCGCTATTGCTGTCCTCCCCAGAGCCAAGCAGATCATACTAGATCACAGTGGATCGCAGATATCCACCGAATAGCGGTGTACAGCACAAGAGATAGATCTACCCTAACCGAACTAAGCCTAATGCAACCTAACCTAACGCAACGTGACAGAACGTACCGTGCCGCGAGCACTATTTCCGGCCTTCACAGAGCAAAGCTGAAAATATTCGAGTACTGTTGGGCACAGAAATCCACCTAACTACAGACTATAGTGCTAAAGTCAAAGCTATCCTCTCCTAACATAACTAATCGTAACATATCCAAACGGAGCGTAACTCAATCTAGCGTACCGCGAGCACTATTGCTGGCATCCGCAGAGACAAGCAGGACCCGCTAGTGGAGAGCAGAACGCAGAAATGCATAGAATCGCAGTGTATGTCAGGAAATTCATACCTACCAAAGCCTAACTCAATCTAACACAACATTGCCAAACAAAGCATAATTCAACATATCGTACCGTGACAGCTATTGCTGCACACTCCAAAGCCAAGCAGGACATGCTAGAGCACAGTGGATCGCACAAGCCCACCGAATAGCAGTGTACAGCGCAAAAGTTAAAACTATCCTAACCAAACGTACCCTAATCCAACCAAACCGAACGTAACGTGACTCAGCGTAACGTGCCGAGAGCACCATTGCTGGCCTTCCGAGAGCCAAGCTGAAAATATTAGAGCACTGTTGGTCCCGGAAATCAACCTAAGAGCAGACTACAGCGCTAAAGCCAAAGCTATCCGCTCCTGCCCTAAAAAATCGTAACATAAACAAACGTAACCTAACTCAGCATAACGTGCCGCGAACATTATTGCTAGCCGCCACAGAGCCAGGCAGAGTACGGTGTTGTTGTGTAGAAAGCAGGAATCCATAGAATCGCAGTGTATATCAGAAGAGCCGTATCTACCCAAACCAGCAGTACGTAACGAAGCATAGCCTAGCTGAAGCTAACATGCCGAGCCCGCTATTTCTGCACTTCCCAGTGCCAAGCAGGACATACTACAGCACAGTAGAGCGCAGAAGCCCACCGAATTGCAGTGTGCAGCACTAAAGTTAAAGCTATACTAGCCAAGCTTAGCCTAACACAACCAACTCAAACGAAACGTGACTGAACGTAACGTACCGGGAGCAATATTGCTGGCGCTAGCAAAGCCGTGCTGAACATGTTAGAGCACTCTAAGGCTCAGAAATCCACCTAATACAGACTACAGCACTGAAGTCAACGCTATCCCCTTCTAACCTAACCAAACGTGACATAACCAAACGTGACATAACCAAACGTGGCATAACTCAACCTATCTTTCCGGGACCACTAATACCGGTTTCTCCAGAGGCAAGTGGAACACATTAGCGGAGAGTAGAACGCAGAAATCCATAGAGTCGCAATGTACATCAGAACAGTCATAGCTGACCACACCTAACGGAAACCAACATAAGATAGCCAAACAAAGCCTAATTCGACCTAACGTGACGCGAGCACTGTTGCTGAACTCCGCAGGGCCAAGCAGGACTCGTGCGCTGAGAGTAGAATGCAGAAATCCACATAACCACAGTGTGTATCAGGAAACTCAAGCCTACCCAAACATAACCAAAACAAGCAGAACGTGAACAATCATAACCTCACTAAACCTAACGTGCCGAGACCGCTATTTCTGACCTCTCCGGGGCAAGTAGGACATACTACGGCGCAGTGGAGCGCAGAAATCCACCAAATAGCAGTGTACAGCACAATAATTAAAGCTACCGTATCCAAACTTAGTCTAAACCAACCTACCCGAACGTAACATGACTCAAAATACCATGCTGCGACCACAGTTGCTGCCCACCGCAGAGCCAAGCAGAACACGCTAGAGGAGAGTAGAAGGCAGAAATCCATAGCACCGGAGTGTATATCAGAGGTGTCAAAGCTACCCAAATCTGACGCAAGCGATCGGGACATAGCCATAAT
>NW_016913280.1:307-5243 GCF_001483705.2 Eufriesea mexicana | reverse complement strand
CCCCATACACTCATCCATACAAGCATCCATAGATACATCCATTCTTCCGTCCATTCAGCCATCCATTCGTCCACGCACACATCCATACATCCTTGCCTCCGTACATCCATATATCCTTACATACATACATCCACGCATACATACATCCGTACATCCATAACGCAAATACGGCCATGCATACATACATCCATACATCCAAAACGCAAATACAGCCATACATTCATACATCGTAACATACGTACGTCCATACATTATTAAATCCATCTATCCATACTTCCATCCTACCATACATCCAAACATCCACACAACCACACAACCATAAATCCATCCATCCACGCACTCATCCATCCATACGTACATCCATACATCCATGCATTCACCCATACTCTCATATGTACATACATCCATAGATACATCCGTAAATACATCCATACATACATCCATGCATACATCCATACTTACATCCAAACATACATCCATACATCCATACGTCCGTACAGCAATCCATCCATACCACAGTCCATTCACACATACATCCATCCATACAGGCATACATCCATACATACATTCATCCGTACTTCCATTCTTCCACACACACATCCACCTATACATCCATCCATCCATACATCCATACATACATACATCCACCCATCCATACATCCATCCATCAATACATCCATACATCCATGCGTACATCCATATATACATCCACACATTCGTAAATACACACATCCATGCATACGTCAATGCATACATACATACTAACATTAATACACATAACGTTGAAAACAGGTATCTGTACATCGATACATACACCCGTTCATACATCCATCCATCCATACATATATCCATACATCCATCCGTCGATACGTACATCCAAACAAACATCCGTACATACACCCATACATACATCGATAAATTAGTTCATCCATATTCCCATACATACATCCATACATACATCCGTACATTCATTCATAAATACAACCATACATGCATTCATACATCGATACATCCATCCATCCGCACATCCATCCATCCATACATCCACCTATCCATACATCCATCCATCAATACATCTGTACATCCACACATACATCGATACATACATCCATATATGCATCCATACATTGATAAATACGCACATCCATCCATGCATACATCCTCCCATCCATACATCCATCCATCAATACATCTGTACACCCACACATACATCCATACATACATCCATACATACATCCATACATCAATCCATACACACCTGCATCCATACATTATTCCATGCGTACATCCATCCATCCATACATCACTCCATACATCCATCCGTACATCCATCCATACATCCATCCATATATCCAACCATACATCCATCCATACATCCAACCAACCATACGTCGGTCCAACCATACATCCATATGTTCATAAGCTCAAACACCCATACATTCATACACCGAGCCATCCATCCATACATCCATACATCCATCCATCCGTCCATCCATACATCCATCCATACATCCTTCCATACATCCATCCATATGTCCATCCATACATTCATCCATACATCCATCCAACCATACGTCGAAACAACCATACGTCCACATATTCATAAATTCATCCATCCATACAATCATACATCCATCCATCCATACATCCACCCACAATCACATCCACTCATCCTGATATCCAACCATGCATCCTTCCATACGTACGTCCACCTATCCATATCCACACATACATCGATACATACATCCATATATGCATCCATACATTGATAAATACGCACATCCATCCATGCATACATCCACCCATCCATACATCCATCCATCACTACATCTGTACACCCACACATACATCCATACATACATCCATACATACATCCATACATACATCCAGATATACATACATACATACATCCAGATATACATCCATACATACATCCATACATACATCCATACGAACATCCATACACCTATTCATCCGCACATCCATATACACTTACATACATACATCCATACATACATCCGCCCATACATCTATACAACCATACATACTCCCATCCACACATTCATCCCTCCATCCATCCATACATCCAACCATCCCTACATCCATCCATGCGTACACACAGCCATCCATGTGTCCATCCATCCATCCACACATCCATCCAAAAATCCATACATACATGCACCCATAATCTACACATCCATCCCCACGCACATCCATAACTGTATCCATACAACCATCCATTCGTTCATCCATACATACATGAATATATCAATCCATGCATACACACATCCATACATTCATACAACCATATATCCATATATTCATAGGAACAGGCATCCATACTGCCACACATCCATACGTCCATCCATCCGTACATCAATCCTTCCATACATCCATTGATCCATACATCCATCCTGCCATACATCCACCCATCCACACATCCATCCATCCATGCATCCGTCAACCCATAAATCCATCCACGATTACATCCATACATACATAAATACACATATCCATACATACATCCATCCAATCAACCACTCATACATCCACCCGTACATACATACATCCATACAATCATGCATCCATTCATCCGTCCATACATAAATTCACACATCCATGCATACAACCATACGTACATCAATACTTCCATCCATCCACACATACACCCATACGCACATCCATACATACATCCATACACCCATTCATACCTCCATCCATATATCCATACATACATCCATACATACTTCCATATATACATCCAAACATTCATAAATACATACAGCCTTACATACATCCGTACATTCGTCCATACAAATATTCATATATATGCCCTTCCATACACCTATACATACATTCATACATCCATCCATACATCCGTGCAACCATACAACCATCCATGCGTCATCCATTGATCCATTCATACCTCAATCCATCCACACATCCATCCATCCATAAATCCATCCAACAGTACACCCATCCATACATCCATACATCCATCCATACATCCACTCATACATCCACCCGTACATACATACATCCATACAATCATGCATCCATTCATCCGTCCATACACACATCCATACATCCATGCATACAACCATACGTACATCCATACTTCCATCCATCCACACATACACCCATACGCACATCCATACATACATCCACACATACATGCTTACATTCATTCATACCACCACCCATACATCCATACACACATCCATACATACACCCATACATACATTCATACATACGTCCATCCATATTTCCAAACATACTACCTTCCATACATCCATCCAACTGTACGTCGATCCAATCATACATCCACATATTCACAAACTCATCCTACCATACATTCATGCATCCAGCCATCCATCCATCCGTCCATCCATACATCCGTCCATACAACCATCCATACATCCACGCATACAACCATACATATGTCCATACATACATCAATACATACCTCCATACATACATCCATAAATACATCCACACATACATCCATACATACATCCCTACGTAATTCCATAGATACATCCGTACATACATACATACATCCATACATCCATACAACCACAAATCAATATATTCATAGGTACAGGCACCCGTACATCCATACAACCATACGTCCATCCATACATACTTGAATCCATCCATACATCCATAGATCCATACATTCACACATCCATAAATCCATTCATCCCTACTCCCATCCATCTGCAAATTCATCCATTCATACATGCATACACACATATATCCATTCATCCTTACATCCATACATCTGTCCATCCATACAACCACCCATCCGTACATGCTCGCATCCATACATCCATCCACCCAAACATACGTACAACCGTATATCAATGCATGAATACATCCATATATCCATAAATACATCCATCCGTACACCCATCCATACATCTACACATCCATACATCAGCACATCCATCCACCCATACACCCACACATCCATACATCCATCCATCAATACATCCATACATCCATACATACATCCATACATACGTTCATACATTCATAAATACACACATCCATACACACATGAATACATACATACATGCAAACGTTCATACAACCTTCCATCCATACATTCGTTAATACATACATCCATACCTCCAGACATCGATCCATCCATCCATCCATCCATACATCCACGCATCCATAAAACCATACACCTAAACATACATACATGCATACATCAATCCATCATTACATCCATCCATCCATAAATGCATCCACCCGTACACCACTCCATCCAATCATACATCCCACCATCCATCCACCCACCCATCCATCCGTCCATACATCCACCCATCCACTCATCCATCCGCCCATAAATCCATACATACGTACATCCAAACGTCCATACTTCCCACCATTTATAATCCCTTCCATCAACACACCTATTCATGCAGCATACATCCATACATACATCCATACATTCATAAACATACACATCCATACATACATCCATACATACGTCCATACAAATATTCATACATATGCCCTTCCATTCACCTCTCCATCCATCCATACATCCATCCATACATCCCTGCATCCATACATACATCCATGCGTACATCCATTGATCCATTCGTACCTCAATCCATCCACACGTCCATCCAACCATACATGCATCCATCCGCCTATCCACGCATCCATACTTGCATCCACCCAAACATAATCCATCCATATATCCATCTATCCATAGATCCATGAATTCATAAATCCATCCATCCATGCACCCATCTATCCATACATACAGCCATCCATAAATCCATGCATACAACCATACATATGTCCATACATACATCCATACATACCTCCATACATACATCCATACATACATCCACACATACATCCAAACATACATCCCTACGTAATTCCATAGATACATCCGTACATACATACATCC
>NW_016913280.1:0-208 GCF_001483705.2 Eufriesea mexicana | reverse complement strand
TACATCCATAGATCCATACATCCACACATCTATAAATCCGTTCATCCATACTACCATCCATCCATCAATTCATCCATTCATACATGCATACACACATATATCTATCCATCCATACATCCACACATCCGTCCAACCGTACATCTGCCCATCCATGCAAAAATCCATTAATACATCCAACGATCCATACATTCATCCATCCGTACATTCT
>NW_016913279.1:0-2870 GCF_001483705.2 Eufriesea mexicana | reverse complement strand
CATTCAAACTGTATAGCATTGCAATGGCTATAGCATGCCAATAGAATATTTCCTCCTTACTTATGCAACAAAATCAGCTCACTATGATATTAGTCGAAAATGTCTATAAAATTGAATTTTCCAGGCAGATTCTATAGGATTGCAATGGCTATAGCGCGCCAATGGAATCTTTCCACCTTCTTTATGCAACAAAATCAGCTCACCACGATATTAGTCGAAAATGTCAATAATATTGAATTTTTCAGCCAGATACTATATCATTGCAATGGCTATAGCATACCAATAGAATCTTTCCTCGTTATTTATGCAACAGAATTAGCTCACCACGATATTAATAGATAATGTCAATAAAATTGTATTTTCAGTCAGATTCTGTAGCATTGCAATGGCTGTAACATGCAAATGGAACCTCTCCTCCTTATTTAAGCAACAAGATTACCTCAAAGCGTTATTAATCGATAATGTCAATAACATTGAATTTTCCAGTCACGTTCCATAGTACTGAAATGGCTAAGGCGTGCCCATAGAATCTGTCATCCTTATTTATGCAACAGAATTAGCTCACCACGATATTAGTCGAAAATGTCAATAAAATTGAATTTTTCAGTGAGATTCTATAGCATTGCTATGGTTATAGCATGCCAATAAAACCTTTCCTCCTTGTTTATGCAACAAAATTAGCTCTCCACGATATTAGTCGAAAATGTAAATAAAATTGAATTTTCCACTGAGATTCTATAGCTTGTATAGCATTGCAATGGCTATAGCATGCCCATAGAATCTTTCCCCCTAATTTATGCAACAAAATTACCTCACCACGATATCGGTCGAGTATGTCAATAAAATTGAGTTTTCTCGCCAGATTCTATAGCATTGGAATGGCTATAGCATGCCAATAGAATCTTTCCTCCTTATTTATGCAACAAAATTAGCTCACCACGATATCAGTCGAAAATGTCTATAATATTGAATTTTCCTGACCGATTCTATAGTACAGAAATGGCTATAGCGTGCCTATAGAGACTTTCCTGCTTATTCATGCAACAAAATTACATCAGCACGATATTAGTCGAGTATGTAAATAAAATTGAATTTTCCAGTCAGATTCTATAGCACTGCAATTGCTAGAGCATGTCAATAGAATCTTTCCTCCTTATTTATGCAACAAAACTAGCTCACCACGGTAAGAGTCGAAAATGACCATAAAATTGAATTTTCCTGTCAGATTCTATAGTACCGAAATAGCTATTGCGTGCTCATAGAATCTTTCCTCCTTATTTATGCAACAAAATTAGCTCACCACGAAATTAGTCGATAATGTTAATAAAATTGATTTTTCAGTCAGATTCTGTAGCATTGCAATGGCTATAACATGCCAGTAGAACCATTCCTCCTTATTTATGCAACAAAATTAGCTCACCACGAAATTAGTCGATAATGTTAATAAAATTGATTTTTCAGTCAGATTCTGTAGCATTGCAATGGCTATAACATGCCAGTAGAACCATTCCTCCTTATTTATGCAACAAAATTAGCTCACCACGAAATTAGTCGATAATGTTAATAAAATTGATTTTTCAGTCAGATTCTGTAGCATTGCAATGGCTATAACATGCCAGTAGAACCATTCCTCCTTATTTATGCAACAAAATTACCTCAAAGCGTTATTAATCCAGAATGTGAATAAAATTGAATTTTCCAGTCAGATTCCATAGTACTGAAATGGCTATAGCGTGCCCATAGCATCTTTCCTCCTTATTTATGCAACAAAATTAGCTCACCACTATATTAGTCGAAAATGTTAATAAAATTGCATTTTCCAGTCACATTCTGGAGCATTGCAATGGCTATAGCATGACAATAGAATCATTCCTCCTTATTTATGCAACAAAATTAGCTCACCACGATATTAGTCGAAAATATCAGTATAATTGAATTTTCCAGTCAGATTCTATAGCATTCTAATCGCTATAGCATGCCAATAGAATCTATCCTCCTCATTTATGCAATAAAACTAGCTCACCACGCTATTAGTCGAAAATATCAATATAATTGAATTTTCTGGACAGATTCTATAGCATTCTAACCGCTGTAGCATGCCAATAGCATCTTTCGTCCTTATTTATGCAACAAAATTTGCTCACCACGATATTAATCGAAAATGTCCATTAAATTGAATTTTCCAGTAAGATTCTATAGTACTGAAATAGCTATAGCGTGCCCATAGAATCTTTCCACCTAATTTATGCAACAAAATTAGCTAAGCACGGTACTAGGCGAAAATGTCAATAAAATTGAATTTTCCGTTCAGATTCAATAGCATTGGAATGGCTATAGCATGCCAGTGAATTCTTTCCTCCTTATTTATCCAACAAAACCAGCTCACGACTATAGCAGCCGAAAATGTCAATAAAATTGAATTCTCTATTCAAACTGTATAGCATTGCAATGGCTATAGCATGCCAATAGAATCTTTCCTCCTTATTTATGCAACAAAACCAGCTCACAATGATATTAGTCGAAAATGACCATAAAATTGAATTTTCCAGTCAGATTCTATAGTATCGAAATAGCTATTGCGTGCTCATAGAATCTTTCCTTCTTATTTATGCAACAAAATTACCTCACCGCGATATTAGTCGAGAATGTCAATACAATTGTATTTTCCTGTCAGATTCAATAACATTGGAATGGCTACAGCATGCCAATAGTATCTTTCCTCCTTATTTATGCAACAAAATTAGCTCAGCACGGTATTAGTCGAAAATGTCAATAAAATTGAATTTTCCGTTCAGATTCAATAGCATTGGAAAGGCTATAGCATGCCAGTAAATTCTTTCCTACTTATTTATCCAACAAAACCAGCTCAC
>NW_016913278.1:654-1420 GCF_001483705.2 Eufriesea mexicana | reverse complement strand
AATATATGGATGTATGGATGTATGGATGTGAATATGTATGGATGTATGCATGGCTGCAAGTATGTATCCATGCATGTATGGATGTATGGATGGATGGATGGATGTTTGGAAGGATGTATTTTTGAATAGATGGGTCTATGGATGGACGGATGTATGTGTAGATGTATGTATGAATATATATGGATGCATGTATAAATGGATGGATGAATGGATGTATACATGTATGTTTGTTTGGGTGTATGAATGTATGGATGTACGGATGTATGGATGTACTGATGTATGTATGTATAGATGTAAGAAGGTATTGATGTACGTATGTAAGAATGTATGGATCTATGTATGTATGTATGGATGGATGTATGTATTGATGTATGTATGAATGTATGGCTGGATGGATGGACTGGTGGATGGATGTGCGGGTGCGTATGTATGGATGTGAGGATGTATGCATGGATGGATATGTGTATTGATGTATGTATGGATGAATGGATGGATGGATGGATTGTTGCACGGAAGAATGTATGTATAGATGAATGTATGTGTGGATGTACGTATTGACGTATGTATGGATGTATGGATGGACGGATGGATTGGTGGATGGATGTATGGATGGATGGATTTATGGATTCATGGATGTATGAATTGGTGGATTTATGGATGGATGTATGTATGGAAGGATGGATGTATGGATGGATGGATGTGTGGATGGATGGATGTGTGGATGGGTGGCGGTATGGATGGAAGGATGTATGGATGGGTTGAGGTA
>NW_016913278.1:0-575 GCF_001483705.2 Eufriesea mexicana | reverse complement strand
ATGGATGTATGTATGGATGAATGGATGGATGGATGGATTGTTGGATGGAGGTATGGAAGGCTGGATGTATAGATGGCTGGCTGTATTGATGGGTGGATGTATAAACGGATGGACGTATGGGAGGATGGATGTAAGGATGGATGGATCTATGGAAGACTGACTGTATGGATGGGTGGATGTACGGTTGTATTGAGGTATGAATCGACGTATTTACGTATGTATGTATGTCTGTATGTACATATGTATGGATGTTTGGATGGATGGATGTATCGATGGATGGAAGTACTGATGGCAGGATTTATGGATGTATGGGTGCGTGGATGTATGGATGGCTGACTGTTTGGATGGATGGATTTACGGGTGGATTGAGGTATGAATCGACGGATTAACGTATGTATGGATGTATGTATGTATATATGTATGGATGTTTGGATGGATGGATGTATCGATGGAAGGAAGTACGGATGGCAGGATTTATGGATGTACGGGTGCATGGATGTATGGATGTATTAATGGATGAATGTATGGATGGACGGATGTTTGCATGTGTGTACGTATGAATGTTTGGATGTATG
>NW_016913277.1:23050-74547 GCF_001483705.2 Eufriesea mexicana | reverse complement strand
GACATTATGCAGATCACTGTAGGCGTTGGATTTTCCCCTTCAATGAAGATTTACATTCTATAATAATTCAAGAATGACAATTGACTGATCCGATGTAGCTCCAGACATTAACAATTGATATAAGAGTACTGTGTGCAGCCATCATCGCTGTACTCCAAACATTGGATTAATTTCACAATTCGCAGTACGGCCTTTGGGCCAATCACCTATAGAGCACTGTAGCCGTTGGATTAATCTGTTCAATGATGATATAGATTCTATTGTAATTCAAGAAAGACGCTGGATTTATTTGCTCCCTGGTAATCAAAATTCTAAGGCAAGTCTGCAGTTGTCAATGTATTGTACGGTCATGTCTGGAGATACCTGCAATTGACTGTACGGTTCATATTATATCCTGCAACAGGTCAATGTATCTGTTGGATTAATCAGTTCAAAGATGATTTACTGTCATGCACCTCTAGATTGAAAAAAACATATACATTTTGCCCCGGGCGATTTGCAATTGACAATACGGTACAGAGTACAGCCCTCAATCCTTTAATGTAGCGGATGGATTGATTTGTTGATTGATGACATAAATTCCACATTGACCCTGAATAATAAATGTATACTACGGTTACGTCTAGAGCTACTTACAGTTGACATTACCGTACTTAGTGCATGCAATAGGAGAACACTGCAGCCATTAGATTGACCACTTCAATCATGATTTATATTCTGTAGCGATACTGGAATGACAAATTGCTAATCCATTATACCGCCACGTATTAACAACTGACATTGCAGGATCTCCTACAGCCATCATAACAGTAACTGACTAGTTGAACTTATTTGTGCACTGATGGTGCAAATTATACAGCAATTCTAGAATAACCAATGTTTGGCGGGTACGCCTAAAGATATTTACAATTAACGATACGCCACGTAGTATATCTGCCGACAGAGCCTTGTTGCCGTTGGATAAATGTGTTCACTGATGCTTTATATTGAACAGCAGTACTAAAAAGAAAAAAGAGAGATCCATTGTCCCGCGAGAAATAAACAGTTGACACAATACTGAGTATAGCCATTATTTCAGTACTGTGACAGTTGGATGACTACGGACGCTGGTGATGCAAATACCGAAGCATTTCCAAAATAATCAATTTAAAGTACGGGTGTATCTAGAGATACTTACAATCGATAGCGCGGTACGTAGTACATACAAGTGGTATCATTGTAGCTCTAGAATTAATCCCTTGCCTGATGATATATATTCCACAGATACTCTAGAATGAAGAGGGACAAGTCAGTGATGCGTCGAGGCATTTGCAATTGACAACACAGTGTACAGTCATCACCTCATTACTGCAGTCTTTGGAGTGTTCTATTCACTGACGTCATGCATTCCACAGTAGCCCTAGAATAACGTACTTATACACCTGTAATGGCTAGATATATTAGCAATTCCGAGTACATTAGTTTATACATCCACCAATGGATCACTGTAGCCATTGGGTAGAACTGATCAGTGATGATTTATGCTCCGTATCATTTATGGAATGATGAAGGACTGACCAATTATCGCTCGAGACGCTAATAATTAACAAAACAGTACTGAGTACTTTCATCATCAAAGTACTTAGGCCGTTGGACTAATTTCTTCACTAACGAATTCAATTTAGCAGCAACCATAGAATAACCATTGTACGGCGCGTTTATGGCTACCGACATTAACAATTGGCGGTACGGTACCATGTACATCCATCACCAGTGCACTGCAGCGGTAGCATTAACGTGAACAATGATGATTTTTATTCCGTAGCAATTCTATAATGGAAAGATGCATGACCGTCAGGGCTCGAGGCCATAACCGTTCACATAACACTACTGCAATCAGGCACCATCACAGTACAGTAACCGCCGGAGCATTGTGTTCACTGACGATACAATTTCCACAGCATTATTAGAATAATCCATGCATACACCAGTTACAGCCACAGATATTTGCAATTCCCAGCACGGTACTTGGTACATCTACCAAAACAGCACTGTAGACTATCGATTAATCTGCTCATGGGTCTTTAAAATTATAGTGCGTTCTAACGTAACAAAGGACTGATCCATTATCCCATGAGACATTAACAACTGACGAAGCTGTACTGAGTGCAGCAACCATAGCAGTGCATTAGCCATTGAAATAATTTGTACACTGATCATTTAAATCTAACAGCAATTATAGAATGATCAATGTATAGTACGGTCATGGCCACAGATATTTACATTTGAAGGTACGGAAATTAGGACATCCATCAACACAGCACTGTAGCTACCTAAATGAACTGTTCAATGGTGACATATGATTTCTACCAATTCTAGAATGACAAAAGGCACATCCGCTACAAATCCAGATACTGACAGCTGACACAAGATTGCTGAATGCAGCCACCATACAGCAGCACAGACGTTGGAATAATCGGTTCACTGATGATATAAATTCCGCAGTGGTTCCAGAATAACCAGTGTATACAACAGTTATGGCTAGAGGAATTTACAATTCCCAGTACGGTAGTTAGCACATCCACCAATACAGTAGTGTAGCGGTTGGACTGCTCAGTTCAGTGATGACTTAAATTCCCTAGTGGCTCTAGAATAACTAGTGTATTCATCAGTTATGGCTAGGGAAGTTTACAATTCCAAGTACGGTATTTGGCACATACACCAATAGAGTACTGCAGCCGTTGAATTATTCACCTCAATGCCGACACAGATTCTATGGCAATTCTTGCATAACAAGTGGCAGATCTGCTACAGCTCGGGATGTTAACAGTTGATATAAGAGTACTGACGACAGACGTAATTACTGTCCTTTAGCAGGTGGACAAGTATCCACACTGATAACTTATACTTCGCAGTAACTCCAGAATGATCAATATGTAGTATGGTTATGGCTACAGACATTCAGACATTTCCAACTGAAAGAAAGGTACGTAGAACATACAACAGGACTGCACTGTTGCCGTCGTATTAACATGTCCAATGATGACTTGTAGTCTAGAGCAATTCAAAAATGAGAAAAGACGGATCCGTTATAGTTCGAGATGTTTACAACTGACCCCTGAGTACTATGTACAGTCTTCATCACTGTACTGTAGCCGCTGGATGAGCCGGCCGTTCGACGATATATACTCTATTGCAATCAAGAATGGCAATAAAGTGCCTCATTATCGCCCGAAATATTAACAATTCACGGAAGAGTACTAAGTACAGCCTTCCTCACAGTACATTCGCCGCTCTAAAAACTTCCCCACTGATAACTTAAGTCTAGCGGCAGAGCTAGAGTAATGAGTACTCAGTACGGATAACGCTGGACACGTTTGCAATCGACAGCGCTATGCACATTGCAACCACCACCAGCGCGCAGTAGCCATTTGATTCACCTGTACCGCGATGTCTTATATTGTATAGCAATTCCAGGATGATAAAAGATATATCCGATGTATCTTGAGGTATTAACATTTGACGAAACAGTACTGAGTACACCCAATATCATAGTACTTTAGCCGCTGCAATTATTCTCCTACTGGCAAATTGGATACCCCAGAAAATATAAAATAATCAATATATCGTACCGTTATGGCTAGAGATATTTACAACTGACATTAAGGTACTTAGTACATGCATTAACATAGGGCTGTAGACGTTTAGTTAAACTCTGCAATGATGATAAAGATTTTATAGTAAGTCTAGAATAACGGAGGTCCGATCCGTTATTGCTCGAGAGATTCACATCTGACATAACTGTACTGGGTGCAGCCATGGCCACAGCAGTATAACCGTTGGATTAATCTGTGCACTGAAGATATAAACTCCACAGTGGTTCTGGTAAAATCATTGTATGAATCAGTTATGGCAAGAGATATTTACAAATCTCAGTACGGTAGCTGGTACATCCACCAAGAGTGCCCTGTAGCTGATGCACTTACCTGTTTAGTGATGACTTAAATTCCACGGTAGTTCAAGTATAGTTAGTGTGTACATCAGTTATGGCTAGAGATATTTACAAATCCCTGTACGGCAGTTGGCACATCCACCGGTAAAGTACCGTAGTCGTTGGATAAATCTGTTCAGTGACGATTCAGACACGTGTGCCTTTCTAGAATATTAGTGGGCGACCCGTTTCCGCTCTATACATTGACAACTAACGAAACAGCACCGAGTGTTGCCATCATCACAGTACATCGACCGTTGGAATAACTTGTTCACACATAACCCATGTTTAGCAGCAGTTCTAGAATAGTCAGTATATAATCCCCCTATTGCTACAGATATTTACGGTTGACAAAGCGGTACATAGTGCATCCAATAACTGTGCACTGTAGCCGATGAATTACCATGTTCAATGTGGACTTACGTACTATAGCCACGCTAGAATGGCATAAGGCAGGTCCGCCAAGGCACGAGAAGTTGAAGATAGACGAATGACTACACAGCAAAACAATCAAAACAGTACAGCACGCGTTGCGTTAAACTGCTCACTGACAATTTGTATTCCACAGGAGTTGAAGAATTATCCATGTATACATCAGCTATGGCTGGAGTTATTTGTATTTCCTAGTACGGTGGCTGCTACATCCACGAAGACAGCACTGTTACCATTGGAATCGCTTGTTCAGTGATGTTTTAGATACAAGTGCAACTCTATAACGACTGAGGGCAGGACCATTATTGCTCGAGACGTTAACAATTGACGAAACTGTATTCAGTACAGACATCATCAAAATGCTTTAGCGGTTGGACTAATTTATTGACTGAAAATATTTATTTAACAGCAATTATAGATCGTTCACATTATAGTAATGCTATACCGATTTACATTTATAATTCCCAAGGACAGTAGTTAGTGCATACACCGATAAAGTACTCTAGTCATTGGATTATCTGCAGTGTGATTGTTCGGGTTCAAGGGCAAGATCATTGTAGTCGATGCATAACACGGCTATGTCTAGGGATATTTACAATTGACTGTAAGAGTCCTGGAGCCTCTATCAACAGAGCACTGTAGCAGATGTATCGATGTCTTCAATGATGATCTGTATTCTGTAGTAATTCTAGAATGATTAAAGGCATATCCGTCAAAACTCGAGATAATAACAATTGACATAACAGTACAGTGACCAGCCATCAGCACAGTACTGCATCCGATGTGTTAATCTGCCCACTGATGATGTAAGTTCTGCAGTAGTTCTGGATTGATATAAGTATACATCTGTTACGTGTAGAAATAATTACAAATTCCATTACGGTGGTTGATTCATGCACAAATAGAGGAGCAAGGAGGAAAGAAAAATAAGCAAATAGGGAACACGAAGCAGAGAGGAAAGTGAAAGAGTGAAATAGAACAAATGGCAATTGCTGCAACTGCCGGATCAAAGGACACATGGCGCGTCATTGTAGTCGAATTAAGGAATGTTGCAACCGTCAGGGATTCAATCTCATAGCAGAAAATTGTCGCGAACGTATGGAAAACGAATCGACATTGAGAACATGGCCAGGAAGGAATTCATATGGTGGTTATCTTGGAGGCAATATGAGAGAACAACGTGAAACGAAGATTCGTCGTTAAGCACGCGTGGAGAAGTGGTAATGAGGATAAGCGTAATATCAAAGACACACGCATTATGCGATGTGTGCGAGATAAATGGAAGCCGAGTAAACGGATTAGAGGATGATAATTATCTTATACGGCTGTTGGATTCCGGATCTTCAAGCCATATGACTGACAGCGAGTTAATCAGTGACAATTTTGGTGAAGAAGGACAAAAAATTAGTATGGCAGACAAGAAAGGAAGAGTGATAACCTCGAACGGAGTCGGAAATTTCAATGTCGAACAAGCTTCTGTCAATAATAATGAGAAACTAAGAAATGTATTTCACGTTCCAGAACAGAATTCCAATTTACTTTCAGCAGCGAAAATGACTGGCCGTCGCTACGACGTAAATTTGTGTTAACATGGAGCAATAGTATACAACAAACTTGGTGGAATGCGAATGACCGCGGTAAGAGAACAGTACGCGTACTTTGTGAGGATATATAAACATTGAGAGGACCACCGCAGTATCGACGGAAATGGAGGAATGGCGCAAAGCTTTAGGACATGCAGATAAAGGAATCGTAGAAGAAGTGAGAAGAAAAAATCTGGCGTTAGCGATGGATTGTTCATCGAAATAGGTATGCGATCCATGTGTACAAGGAGAAGCATGTAAAACACCGCATCCGCGACATAATGCTATATGGCCGATACGTACTTTAAAACAATGGCATACAGATTTGGTAGGTCCAATCAATCCCTCGTCGTATGAAAAGAGAAATTACGTATTAAGTATCGTCGAAGGTTATTCGGGAATGATGCTTATACAACTTCTGAGGGATAAACGTGAAGCTGCTGAAGAATTAAAAAAAAGGATTGAAGGAAAATCAGACCGAGCTACGATTGAAGATGATTAGGACAGACAAAGGTGGAGAATATTTAGGAACAGCATTAAATCGCTGGTTTCAGTCAAAACGAATAGTTCGTGGATTGAGTCCTCCCATGACACCTGAACGTCAAGGAATTGTAAGAAGAGCGAACAGGGCCAGCAACAAAACATCCAGGATGATACAGGCAGATTCAAAACTAAGTCATATCTTTTTGGTGGAGGGAGCGAATATAGAGGTATACATTCGAAGTCGGATTAAATCGCGGGAACACGATAAAGAGTCATATGAGATTTGGTACAGAAAACAACCCAATATGAAGCACATGCAGCGATTTGTGTGTATACCGTGTTTAATAAATAAAGGAGAATGTAAGTGGAAATTTGAAGTAGAGACTTTAAATGGAATATTTGTGGGGTGTAAGGAAAATATTACATACCGGATATGCATACCAGAAAGATAAAACATAAAGTGCGACTCTGATGTATGATTTGCAGAAGAGAGGAACGGATCGGACTTGCTTCGATACGAAGAAGTTGGAGGCGAAAATAATGAAGACTTATTTCTTTTTAATTTTGATGTAGAAAATGATGAAGGCGTTAAAGATGCTCCTCAACAGAACCTTGAAGACGAAAGACAATTAGGAATTGGAATTTATGACGAGGAAAGTGCCTGCGACGGAGAAAGCAGCGAAAATGCAGATACAATAATTGAAATTGGAAACGATCAAGATACGAGGATAGAGCAAAGTAATGAATGTCAGGAAATGGTTGTTGAACAAGTAGAACCGGCTACCGCAAGAAAGGCTCGAAGACCGATGAATGTGACGAAGAAAGCAATTGAAGGGAAACATATCTGAGAGTACGTTCCACGAAAAAGAGCATGAACAAGGGAACGCAAGAAGGTCTTCCAGGATTAAAAGACAAAAGGTAATTAGAAGTGCTGAAGAAAGAATGCCTACTACGATAACAGTGGCACGACAATCTGCAGACTGGGATCAATGAAGAGAAGCTATAAAGAGTGAAATAGAGTCATTACAGAAAGATCAAGTGCAACATGTAGTGAATCGACCGAAAGATAAAAAGGTGTTCAGGTATAATTGCACCTTTAACGTAAAAGAAAATTATGAAACATTAGAAAGAAGATGCAAATCACGATTAGTGGCGTTGAGGAGAAAGGAGTTTTTTATACTGTGGCATACACGTGGACGACATGACCGTAGTCTGCAGTGAAGATCTATTTAGAAGAATACACACTAATATACTTAAGAGACATATGGAATTATAGTACCTTGGTGTAGGTAAACGACTATTAGGAACAGAATTAAATTAAAAAGATAAAAAATTAATCATTATGTAATAAAGTTGTATGAAACGTTTATTAAGTGCATACCGAATGAGCGATTGAGGCGCGGTAAGTACGCCTATTGATGTAAATCAGGAATTGATCGAAGATTATGGGAGCCCGATGAGCGATGAAAAAGTTATCAAGAGCTGCTACGAAGATTAATGCACCTACGCGTAACAACGGGACTCTATATTTCCACTGCACTAAGCTGTTTATCAGTTACATGTCGATGGCTGCACTCAGTACAGTTATGCCAATTGTTAATACCTCTAGCAACAAGGGATCTGTCTCTTGTCATTATAGAATTTCTACACAACCTCCGTCATCATGCAACAGGTCAACGGAGCGTCCACAGTGCTCTGTCGATGGATGCACTACGTACCGTACTGCCGACTGTAAATATCTGTAGCCTTAACCGTACTGCACATTGAGTCTCCTTGAATTTCCGTTAATCATAAATTATAAGTGAAAAGTTAGTCCAACCTCTTCAGTAATGTGATGACGACTGTGTTCAGTACTGTTTCATCAATTGTCAATGTCTCGAGAGATAACGGTACAGTACTTCGTCATTCTAGGGATCCAATACGATTTAAATCAATACCGAAGAGCAAAATCTCACGGCTGCATTGCTCCATTGGTGGATGCACTAGCTACTGTACTGGGAATAGTACACATCTCTATCCATAACTGATGCATACATTGATGGTTCTAGAGGAACTGTGGAACTTGTATCATTACTGAACTGAGCAATCCAGCGGCTGCAGTATTGTGATGATGGTTGTACCTAGTACTGTTTCGTCAATTGCTGATATCTCGAGCGATGGTGAGACTGTTCTGTGCCATTCTAAAGTTGCAAAAGAATTTACATCATCACTTAACTGAATACAACGGATAATTAGCTCCAATCGTGGATATGCAGGCTACTGTGCTGGGAGTAGTAAGTATCCCTAGCCATATCTGATGCATACATTGATTTTTTTAGAACTGCAGCAGAATACAAGTCATCATTGAACAGATCAATCCAATTCTACAGTGCTGCGTTGATGGATGTACTTTGGACCGTGCATGCAATTATTAATATCTCTAGCCATAATCGTACTACGCATTGATTATTCTAGACTTGTTTTGGAATTTGTATCGCCAGTGAGCAAAACTAATAAGACGGCTACAGTACTGCCATGGTGTACTCAGTAGCGTTATGGCAATTGCAACTAACTCGAGCTGCAACGCATGTGTACTCTGTCATTCCAGGAATGCAGTAATATTTATATCATCACCGAACAGCTTAATCCAACGGCTACATTGATCTATTTGTGGATGTACCATACACTTTATCGGAAGTAGGAAATATCTCTAGCCACAACTGATGTATACGTTGATAACTCTAGAATTGCTGTGTAGATTAAATCATCACTGAGCAGATTAATACACCGGCTGCAGTAATACGATAATCGCTGTACTCAGAACTGCTTCGCCACTTCTTAACATCTTGAGGGATAATGGGCACGTCCATTGTCAATCCAGAGTTGCAATGGAACATGAATCATCACTGAACATATTAATCCAATGGCTACTGTGCTCTATTGGTGAATGTACCTACCACCCTTTTGGGTACTTTAAATATCTCTATCCATAACAGATGTGTACTTTGATTATTCTAATATATGGAACATAAATCATCAGTGAAGAAAATAATGGGACGACTGCAGTGCTCTAGTGGCGGATGTACCGATAACCACACCGTCAATTGAAAAATTCTCTAGCCATAACCGTACAAATCGTTCATTACTCCATAATTGCTGATAAATATAAATTACCAGTGTGCTAATAAGCCCAAGGGCTGAAGTTTTATGATGATGACAGCATTGAATACTGTTTCGTCAATTATTAACATCTCGAGCGATGGTGGGGCAGCCCTTCGTCATTCCAGAATTGCAATTGTATATAAATCATCATGGAACATATCAATCCAACGGCTACAGTGCTCTGTTGATGGATGTACTAACTACCGTACCGTCTATTGTAAACATCTGTAGCCATAACCGGAATGTGCATTGATTATTCTTGGATTGCGGTTAAAATAAATTTATCAGTGTACAAATTACTTCAGCGGCTAAAGTACGGTGCTGATGAATGTACTCAGTACCGTTTCCTCAGATGTTTATGTCTCAAGCGACAATGGGTCAGTCATTTGTCATTCTAAAATTGCAAAACTATATAAACTATCACTGAACAGGTTAGTCGAAGGACTACAGTGTTCTATTGGTGGATGTACGTACTACCGCGCTTGGTGTTGTGATTGTCCCGAACCGTGACTGATGCATACGATGGAAATTCTAGTACTACTGTGTAATTTAAGTCTCCTGTGATGATATCAACACGAAGGCTACAGGTCTGTGTTGATTCCTGCACCTAGTACTGTGTCGTCAGTTGTTTATATCTCGAGCGGTAATGGATCTGCTACTGCCATTGCAGAATAGTTACAGAATATTTATCACCATTGACCAAGTCAACACAACTGTTACAGTGCTCTGTTGATGAACGTCGTAAGAACCATCCTGTCTAGCGGAAATATCTCTATCCATAGCCGTGCAATACGTTGTGGACAATTTCATCCAACGGATGCAGGGCAAAATTGATGGATGCATCACCTACCAGACTGGGCTCTTTAAATGTCTGTAGACAGATCTGATGTATACATTGCCTATTCTACATAAAAATTAATCATTATGTAATAAAGTTGTGTGAAACGTTTATTAAGTGCATACCGAATGAGCGATTGAGGCGCGGTAAGTACGCCTATTGATGTAAATCAGGAATTGATCGAAGATTATGGGAGCCCGATGAGCGATGAAAAAGTTATCAAGAGCTGCTACGAAGATTAATGCACCTACGCGTAACAACGGGACTCTATATTTCCACTGCACTAAGCTGTTTATCAGTTACATGTCGATGGCTGCACTCAGTACAGTTATGCCAATTGTTAATACCTCTAGCAACAAGGGATCTGTCTCTTGTCATTATAGAATTTCTACACAACCTCCGTCATCATGCAACAGGCCAACAGAGCGTCCACAGTGCTCTGTCGATGGATGCACTACGTACCGTTCTGCCGACTGTAAATATCTGTAGCCTTAACTGCACTGCACATTGATTCTCCTTGAATTTCCGTTAATCATAAATTAAATGTGAAAAGTTAGTCCAACCTCTTCAGTAATGTGATGACGGCTGTCTTCAGTACTGTTTCGTCAATTGTCAATGTCTCGAGAGATAATGGTACAGTACTACGTCATTCTAGGGATCCAATACGATTTAAATCAATACTGAACAGCTAAATCCCACGGCTGCATTGCTCCATTGGTGGATGTACTAGCTACTGTACTGGGAATAGTACACATCTCTATACATAACTGATGCATACATTGATGGTTCTAGAACAATTGTGGAACCTGTATCACTACTGAACTGAGCAATCCAGCGGCTGCAGTATTGTGATAATGGTTGTACCTAGTACTGTTTCGTCAATTGCTAATATCTCGAGCGATGGTGGGACTGTCCTGTGCCATTCTAAAGTTGCAAAAGAATTTACGTCATCACTTAACTGAATACAACAGATAATTAGCTTCAATCGTGGATATACAGGCTACTGTGCTGGGAGTAATAAGTATCCCTAGCCATATCTGATGCATACATTGATTTTTTTTTAGAACTGCAGCAGAATACAAGTCATCATTGAACAGATCAATCCAATTCTACAGTGCTCTATTAATGGATGTATTAGAAACCGTGCTTATAACAATAAGTATCTCTAGCCACAACCGGAATATACATTGCTCCTTCTAGATTTGCTTTTAAATTTACAACATCAGTGAGGGGATCAATCCATTTCTACAGTGCTGCATTGATGGATGTACTTAGGACCGTGCATGCAATTATTAATATCTCCAGCCATAATCGTACTACGCATTGATTATTCTAGACTTGCTTTGGAATTTGTATCGCCAGTGAGCAAAGCTAATAAGACGGCTACAGTACCGCCATGGTGTACTCAGTAGCTTTATGGCAATTGCTACTAACTCGAGCTGCAACGCCTATGTACTCTGTCATTCCAGGAATGCAGTAATATTTGTATCATCACCGAAGAGCTTAATCCAACGGCTACATTGATCTATTTGTAGATGTACCATACACTTTATCGGAAGTAGGCAATATCTCTAGCCACAACAGATGTATACATTGACAACTCTAGAACTGCTGTGTAGTTCAAATCATCACTGAGCAGATTAATCCACCGGCTGCAGTAATGCGATAATCGCTGTACTCAGAACTGCTTCGCCACTTCTTAACATCTCGAGGGATAATGGGCACGTCCATTGTCGATCCAGAGTTGCAATGGAACATGAATCATCACTGAACATATTAATCCAATGGCTACTGTGCTCTATTGGTGAATGTACCTACCACCCTATTGGGTACTTTAAATATCTCTATCCATAACAGATGTGTACTTTGATTATTCTAATATATGGAACATAAATCATCAGTGAAGAAGATAATGGGACGACTGCAGTGCTCTAGTGGCGGATGTACCGATAACCACACCGTCAATTGAAAAATTCTCTAGCCATAACCGTAAAAATCGTTCATTACTCCATAATTTCTGATAAATATAAATTACCATTGTGCTAATAAGCCCAAGGGCTGAAGTTTTACGATGATGACAGCATTGAATACTGTTTCGTCAATTATTAATATCTCGAGCGATGGTGGGGCAGCCCTTCGTCATTCCAGAATTGCAATTGTATATAAATCATCATGGAACATATCAATCCAACGGCTACAGTGCCCTGTTGATGGATGTACTAACTACCGTACCGTCTATTGTAAACATCTGTAGCCATAACCGGAATGTGCATTGATTATTCTTGGATTGCGGTTAAAATAAATTTATCAGTGGACAAATTACTTGAACGGCTAAAGTACGGTGCTGATGAATGTACTCAGTACCGTTTCCTCAGACGTTTATGTCTCCAGCGACAATGAGTCAGTCATTTGTCTTTCTAAAATTGCAATGCTATATAAACTATCACTGAACAGGTTAGTCGAAGGACTACAGTGTTCTATTGGTGGATGTACGTACAACCGCGCTTGGAGTTGTGATTATCCCGAACCGTAACTGATGCATACGATGAAAATTCTTGAACTTCTGTGTAATTTAAGTCTCCTGTGATGATATTAACACGAAGGCTACAGGTCTGTGTTGATTTCTGCACCTAGTACTGTGTCGTCAGTTGTTTATATCTCGAGCGGTAATGGATCTGCCACTGCCATTGTAGAATAGTTACAGAATATGTATCACCATTGACCAAATCAACACAACTGCTATAGTGCTCTGTTGATGAACGTCGTAAGAACCATCCTGTCAAGCGGAAATATCTCTATCCATAACCGTGCAATACGTTGGTTAATCTAGACTTGCTTTCTAATATACGTCATCAGTGGACAATTTCATCCAACGGATGCAGGGCAAAATTGATGGATGCATCACCTACCAGACTGGGCTCTTTAAATGTCTGTAGTCATATCTGATGTATACATTGCCTATTCTACAGCTACTGTGGAAGGTAAATCATCTATGTACTGATTAATACACCGGCTGCTGTGCTGTAATGGCGGCTGTACTAAGTACTGTCATGTCAACTGTTGATGTACCGAGCTACAGCGGATATGACATTTGCAATCCAGAATTGCTATAGAATGTAAATCACCATTGAACTGGATAATCCAACGGCTACTGTGCTCTCTTAAATGGATGCACTAAGTACCGAGGTGCCAATTGTAAATAACTTTATCTATAACCGTACAGTAAATTGTATATTCTGGAACTGTCCTGTACCTTATATCTTCGGTAAACAAATTAATCCTGCGGCTACAGTATTGTGATGATGGCTGTACATAGTACCAATTTATGAGTTTTAAGTATCTCGACCCGTAACTGATCTCTCTTCCGTCATCCTAGAATTGCTATACAATCTATGTCATCGCAGAACGGGTTGATCCAACGACCACATTGCGACGATGATGGATGTAACAACCACCGTCCTGGGAAATGTAAGTGTCTCCATTCATAACCGTGCAACGTATTTGTTGTTATAGGCATGCTATGGAATATTCATCACCAGTGATCAAATTAAAGCAATAGCTATACATCTGTGATGATGCCTTTACTCAGTACTCTTCCGTCAACTGTTGTTGTTGCGAGCGAAAATGGGTATGTCCATTGTCATTCTAGAATTGTAGCGGGATATATATCATCATTGAACATATAAATCCAGCGGCTACAGTGCCTTGTTGATTAATGTACAAAGAACCGCACTGTCAGTAGCAAATTTCTAAAGCAATGACCTTTCTATATGTAGATTGCTGTAGGGTTGCTGTAGAATTTAAGTCATCAGTGGAGAAAAATATCTGCTACTCTGACGGTGACTGCACTCATTCCGGCTTTGTCAAACGTTAAGGCCTGGAGGATTAATTGATATGTAATTTTTCATTCTAGAAATGTTACAGGATCTAAGTCATATTTGATGAAGTTTATCCAACGGCTGCAGTGCTCTGCTATGGGATGAAGTAGGTAACGTAATTTCAATTGTAAATATCTCTAGCCATATCCGTGCTACACGCTGACCCTTCAAGAATTCCTTTGGAATTCACATCAACTGTGAAGAAAGCGTTCCAACTGCTACTGTGCCGCGATGATGGCTGTGCTCAGTACTGTATTGTTAATTGTTTATATCTCAAGGGTTAATGGATATGTCGTTTCTCATTGTGTAATTGATATATAACCTTAATAATCGGTGAAGACATTATAATGAAGCGGCTACGAAGCTCTGATGGTGGAGGCATTAAGTGCCATCGTATCAACTGCAAATACCTCTAGCCATAAGCGTACTACACGTTGATAATTACAGAAAGGCAGTGAAACTTAAATCACCATTGGACATGTAAATCCGATTAATTTGATGATGGTTGAAGTCAGTAGAGTGTTGTCAAATGTAAATGTTTCCATCGTTAACGGGTGTGTACGTCATCATTCTGGAACTGATATAGTGTCCAAACAGCTATTAAACAGATTAATCCAATGGCTGCAGTGCTCTTTTGGAGTGTGTACTAGGTACCGCAGCCCAGTAGTCGTGGTTTCTAGCCACATCCGTACTATGCATTGACCATTCTAGAATTGCTGTAGAACCTACATCATCAGTGAACAATTTATTCCTACGCCTTCGCTACTGTAGTAATGGTTGTACTCAGTCCGCCTATGTCAGTTGTTAATGCCTGGCGATGGAGTTGGACTGTAATTAGTAACTGTACAGATACTATAAAGTCTAAATACTCTGTAGATATACGGCTCTGACCGTGCATGTGCCAGGTACAGCACGGACAATTGGAAATATCTATAGTCGTGTGCGACATATACATTGATTATTCTAATACTGGTGTGGGTTTTAAATCCTCACCTAAACAGATGAGACCAACGGCTACAATGCTTTCTTGCTGGATGCACAAGTTGCAGTAGTACCTGTTGTAAAAGACTCTAGCCACAGCCGTACTATATAATTATTATAATAGAATTGCTGTGGCACTGAAATCTGGAGGGAGCAAATTACTATCACAGCTACATTACTGCGATTATTGCTGTAATCAGTACTGTTGTGCCAAATGTTAATATCTCGTGCGATAATGCACCAGCCTGTCTTCATTCTAGAATTTCTACCGAACTTGTGTCATCAGTGAACAGCTCAATCCAACAGCTGTAATGCTATATTGGTGTATGTACCAGGTACCGCATTCTCAGCAGTAAATATCTTTAACGATAATTGTTCTGTACATTCTATAATGTCCGTGGTGTTAAAGGTATCCAGTGAAATAATCTACCCAACGCCAAAGGTACAGCCATGATGGCGGTACACAGTACAATCTTGTCAAGTGCAAATGTCTTGAGCGGTAAAGCTTCTGCCCTTTGCCATACAAGGATTGCTGTAGATTTTATATCAGCAGAGAAAATATCAACACAACTGCTAAAATGCCCCGTTGATGCCCATACTATGCATTGTATTGACATAGGTCAATATCTCCAGCAACAATTGCTGTATCCATTGATCATTCTACAATTGCTGAAGAACTTATTTGAATAGCGAGCGGATTAATACAATGGCTATACTACAGTGTAGATGGCTACAATCAGTGCTGTGTTGCCATTTGACAAATCCACCACCGATATTAATACTTCCATTGATAATTCTAGAATTGTTGTGGAGCACACAACAACAGTGAACATATTAATTTTTCCGCTACAGTGCTCTCTTCGTGGCTGTACCCCGTACCGCAGTGTTAGTTGCAATTATCTCTAGCCATTACTCTTGCGTATAATGATTACCCTAGAAGTGAGGGGCAGTACAAGTCACCATTTAAAGAAACTAAACCAGCGGCTACATTTCTGTTGTGATTGTTGTTCCCAGTACTGTGTGTCAATAGTTAATATCTCGAGGTGTATTGGATAATCCCTTTGTCGCTTTAGACTTTCTATAGAAATTAAACCATCCGTGATCAGATTAATCCATCGGCATCAGTCCCCTGTCGGTGGATGTACCGTGCATCATACTGTCAGCTGTATATATCTCTAGACATAACCGTTCGAAACATTGATGCTTCATGATATGCTATTGAACTTATACCATCTGTGAACAAATCAATCCGACGACGAGAGTGCAGTTATGATGCCGGTACTCAGTACTGTCTTGACAATCGTTAATTTCGCGAGCGACAATGGATATACACAATGGTTTTGTGATTCTAGAATTCCTATAGAACCTATATCATCAGTTACCTGATTAATCAAGCGGCAAATGTACTGGGATGAAGGGAATACTCAGTACTTTTGTGACATAAGTGTAATTCTCCAGCGACTATTGCTCTGCCCATTGATGCTTCTACAATTGCTGCCGATCATATATGATCAGCGAAAGGATTGTTTCAGTGGCTATAGTATTGTCTAGATCTCTAAACTTAGTACTGTGCTGTAATCCTTTGAAGCCACTACCGGCATTTCATACATAGATTGATCGGTCTAAAACTGCTATCGAGTATAAATCACCAGTGAACAAATTAGTGCATCGCATTCAGTACCGTTATGATGGCTGTATTCGGTACTGTTTTGTCATTCGTTAATATGTCAACCAATAATGTATATATCATTGGTCGTTCCAGAATGGCCATAGAATATATGTCATCAGTTATTAGATCAATTCAACGGCTACTGTGCTCCCTTGGTGTATGTACTATGTATCGTACTATCAATTGTAAGCGCCGCTTGCCATACGTATACAGTAAATAGATTGTTCTGGAATTGCTGTGGAACTTACATCATCAGTGGACACATTAATCCAGCGGCTTCAGCACTGTGCTGACGGCTGCTCTTAGTGCTGTTTTGCCGTTTGTTAATATTTCAAGCGATAACTACTCTCCCTTTTGTCCTTATAGAATTGCTGTGCAACATATATCACCACTGAACAGATTAATACAGCGGCTACTGTGCTGTGTAGGTGGAGGCAAATAATACCGTTCTATCAATTGCAAGTGTCTCGAGCGATTGACGTACAATGCACTGATAATTCTATATTTGCTGTGGGATTTAAATCATCAGTGTACAGGTTAATCCTACTCTCATAGTGCTCCGTTGGTGGACGTACTGAGCACCGTACTGCCAAGTGCAAATGTGTCCAGCCATAACAGATCTATACGATGATTATGCTCGAACTAGTGCTAAATTGAACCCTCAGTGGACAAATTAAGACAACAGCTACTCAACCCTTGTGATGGCTGTACTCAGTACTGCTTTGGCGTATGTCAATATCTCCGGCGACAACTGCTCTATTCATTGTTCATTCTACAATTGCTGCAAAAATTAGGTCAGCGAACAGATTAGTTCAATAGTTATTGCATTGTGCAGATGGCTACACTCTGTAATCTATTGTCCTTTGTCAATATCACTAACGGTATATGACGTATCGGACGATTGCTTTAGTATTGCAACGTAGTGAAATCATCATTGAACAGAATAACCCACCGACTACATCGCCCTGTTAGTGGATGTCTTAAGCACCGTACTCTCTATTTTATATATCTCTATATGCAACAGATCTTTACATTGATTATTGGAGAGTCGCTATCGATTTTCCTCATCGTCAGTGCACAAATAAGACCAACGGCTACGGCAGTGTTGTGGTGGCTGTACTCTGTACCCTGTTGTCCCTGCTACAACCACGAACGGTAATATATAAGTCATGTATCATTCTGTATTTGCTATAGACATTAAATTATCAGTGAACAGATTGGTCAAACTGCCATAGTGATCTGTCGGTGGCTATACTTAGCACCATGCTGCAAATTGTAGATACCTCTAGCAATTACTGATTTGTGCATTGGTTATGGTAGAATCGCCGCGGAATTTAAATCATAACTGAAGAAATTAAACCAACGGCTACATTTCCCTGACGAAGGCTGCACTCAGATCTGTGTTGTCAATTGCAAATATCTCGAGCGAAAATGGATCTGCCTTTTGTCGTTCTAGAATTGCCATGTAATAAAGGTCAACGTTGAACAGAACAATGCAACGTCCACAGAGCTCTGTTGATGGACGTACGAAGAACAGTACTGCTAGGTGTAAATACTTCTAACCATAACCGTCTTACATATTGTTTACTCAAGACTTGCTTTGGAATTTACATCGTCAGTGAAGGAACTTATCCATCGGATACAGTGCTCAATTGGTGGATGCATCAACTACGGTCTGGCTATTTTATATGTCTCCTGGCGTAACTGATGTATACATTGACCTCTGTGTAACTGCTGTGGGATTTAAGTCATCAGTGTTCAAATTAATCCAAAGGCTACAGTATTGTGATGATGACTGTACTTAGTACTGTGTTGTGAGGCGTTAATATCTCGAGCGATAATGGCTCTGCCTCTTATCACTCTAGGATCGTTATGGAATCTTAGTCTTCATTGAATATGTTAGTACAACGGCTACAGTGCACTCTAGATGGATGCACTATGAACCGCGCTGTGAATTGTAAATATCTCTAGCCATAACAGTACAGCACATTGATTGCTCTAGACTTGCTATGCAGCTTGCACCTTCAGTGAACAGATTAATACAACGGCTAAAGTAAAGTAGTGATGGCAGTATTCAATACTGTTTAGTCACTTGCTAATATCTAGGGCAAAAGAGGGTCAGTTCTTTGCATTCTGGAAATGCAGAAGGACATACGTCATCACCGAACAGATTAATTCAGCGGCTACAATGCTCGGTTGATGGACGTACTTATGACCGTATTTTCAATTGTAGATATCTGTAGCCATAGTCATACGATGAATTGATTATTCTACAACTGCTGTGAAAGATAAATTAGAAATGAACAAGTATTTCCAACGGTTAAAGTACTATGATGATGGCTGTACTCAGTACTGTTTCGTCATTTGTTAGTATCTCGAGAGATAATGTGCCAGATGTTCGACATTCTAGAATTGCATTTGGATTTAAGTCATCCCTGAATAATTTAATCCAACGGCTACACTGCTCCATTGGTGAACGTACCAACTACCGTACTGCGAATTTATAATGTTTCTAAACGTAGCTAACGTATGCTTTGATTAACCTAGCACTACTCTGGATTTTATCCCATCAGTGGAGAAATTAATCAAACGGCTAGAGTGCTGTGATGATGGACGTACGTAGTAGTGTGTCCTCAGTTGTTAATTACTCGAGCGGTAATGGATCTTTCCTTTGTCATTCTATAACTGCTATAGAAACAAGACCATCAATGAACTAATCAGTTCAACTTCTAGAGTGCTCTGACGATGGATGTACTAAGCACCGCACTGTCAATTCTAAATATCTTCAGCCATAGCCGTGCTTTGCATTGGTCATTCTGGAATTGTCATTGAACTTACATTATCAGTGGTACAATCATCATAATGGCTAAATCACTGGCATGGTGGTAGTACTCAGCACTGTTTCGTCAATTGCTGATATCTGGAGGTATAACGTAACTGCCTCTTATTATTCTACAATTACTGTAGAATCCCAATCACTAGTGAACTGATTAATCCAACGGCTAATGTGCTCCATCGGTGAAACTACCATCTGAATCTTCAATGTCTCTATACATAACTTGTGAATACATTGATTATTCTAGAGGCACTGCGGACATTAATACATCAGTGAGCAGATTATTCTAACGGCTACGTTAATGTGATGATGACATATCTCTGTACTGTTACGTCAATTGCCATTACCTCGAGATATGACGGATATTTCTTTCCCCATTCTAGAACTGCTGCATAATCTAAATTGCCATTGTACAGGTTAACGCATCGGCTGCAGTAATCTCTTGATGAATGTACCAAGTACCGTACTGAAAATTATGAATATCTCCTGTCACAACCGTAACGTGAGATGATTATTCTCGTATTGCTGTGGGACATACACCATGGGTGTACACATAAATCGATCCGTTACAGTAAAGTGTTTAAGGATGCACTCACTACCGTTTCGCCACATGTTATTGCCTCGAGCTATGCCGGATCTGTCTTTTGTCAACCTAGAATTGCAATATATTCCAAGTCATCATTGAACAGATTAATCCATCGGCCACAGAGCTCTTTCGGTTGATGTATTGAGTGCTGTACTCTCAATTGTAAATTTCTATAGCCGCAGCCGCGCTATGTATTGGTTATACTAGAATTTGTGTGGAATTTAAATCATCAGTGAACTAATCAACCTAACGGCTACATTACTGTGATGATAGCTATACTCAGTACTGATTTCTCAACGGCTAAAGTCTCGAGCCATGATGGGCCTACCGTTTGTCATTATAGACTTTTCTTAGAAATTGCATTACTGGAAAGATTAAACCAATTATAGCAGTGCTCTGTTGGTGGTCGTTCCAGGCACCGTACAGAAAATTGCAAATATCTATAGACATAACAGATCTACACACTGTTTGCATTATAACTGCTGTGAAATTTAAATCATCAGGGAATAAGTTAATCAAATTGCAAGGGTATTATGACGGCGGCTGCACTCAGTACTGTTTTGACATTTGTCAATACCTCCAGCAATAGTATTCTCTCCACAGACCGTTCGACAAGTGCAAGGGAAAGTAGATTGTAAGCAAACAGCTTAAATCCATGGCCGCACTATTGTGTAAATGGCTACACGCAGAACTCCATTGTCAATTGCAAATATCACCACCGATACATGAGGTATCTGATGGTAGCTCAAGAATTGGCATAGGGTATAGATCATCAGCGAAAATATCATTCGTGCGGCTACAGTGCTTTGTTGATGAATGTGCTAAGTAACGTAATATCAATCTTAAAGGTCTCTAACCGTTACTGATATATACATTGATTATTCATGACTAGTTATATAACGTAAGAGATCTTTGAACAAATTAATCCAACGGCTACAGCACAGTCATAATGGCTGTACTCAGTACAGTGTTGTCAAATGTTAATATCTCGGGCCATAATGCATCTATCTTTTGTCATTCTAGAAATGACATCGAATTTAAATCGTCAGTGAACAAATTAATCCAACCGCTACTGTACAGTGAAGAAGACTGTGCTTATTACTGTGTTGTCTGTTGTTAAGGTCTCGAGCTGAAATGGAACTCTCCTTTGTCATTATAGAGTTGCTATAGAATCAGCATCATAAATGAACTGGATAATCCAGTAGCTACAGTGCACTGAATAATATATGTAGATAGCACCGCACTCTCAATTGTAAATACCTCTATGCGTAGCCCATACATTCATTATTCTAGACCTATCGTGCACCTTGTCATCGCTGAAGAGTTTAATCGAACGGTTACAGTACTGAGACGATGGCTCTACATAGTACTGAGTTGTAAGTTGCTAATATCTCGAGCTGTAACTGTTGCGCCTGTTGTCATTCTACAAGTGCTATGGAATCTAAATCATCATATAAGAAATCAATGCAAGGTCTATAGTGCTCTGTTGATGGATGCACTGCAAACCATACCATCAATTATAAGCATATATGACGTAACGGCACTATAAAATGATTACTACAGATTTTAATCGGAATTTAGGTCATCAGTGGACAAATTAATCCAGCGGCTGCAGTACTGTTATTGTCGCTGTACTCGGAACTATTTCGTCAGTTCTTTATACCTCGTGCTACAACGGATCTGTCTTCTCTCTCATTAGAATTGGAATTGAATTTATATCATCGCTAAACAAATTAATCCAACGCTCACGGAGCTCAGATGGTGGATGTTCCAACTACTGTACTGGGAATTCCAAATGATTCTAGGCATAACTGATGCATAAATTCAATAATCTGGAACTACTGTGGAATGTAGACCATCAGTGAGCAGCTTAATCCAACGGCTGCGGTAATGTGATGATGGCTGTACACAGTTTGGTTATGTGAGATGTTAATATCTCGACCTATAACGGATCCGCCTTTTGTAATTCGAGAATCGCTATAAAATACAAATCATCATTAAACAGGATAATGCACCTTCTACAGTGCTCTGTTTTATAAAAATGCACTAAGTAACGTACTCTCAATTGCAAGGGTCTCTAGCCATAACCGTAACATCCATTGATTATTCTTGAATTGCCGTTAAACTTTAATTGTCAGTGAACAAATTAGTCCAACGGCTAAGGGACTATGATAGTGGCTGTACTCCTTACTGTTACGTGAGCTGTTAATATCTCGAGCCATAATGGGTCATTCCTTCGTCATTCTAGAATTGCAATATAACATAAGTCATCACTGAACATATTAATCCGATGGCTAAAGTGCACCACTGGGGAATATTCCAGTACAGTACTAGGAATTGTAAATATCTCTAGCCATAAAAGTACTAAGCACTGATTACCCTATGAGTTGCTTTGGAATTTTCATCATCAGAGAAAGAATTAATACAACGGCAGCAGTACTGTTGTAATGGCTGTCCGCAGTAATGTATCGTCAATTTTGAGTATCTCAAGATATAATGGGACATCCTTCGTCAGTCTAGAATTGCAACAGATTAGAAATCATCACTGATCGCACTAATCCGATGGCTAAAATGCTCCATTGGTGAATGTTGCAATTTCAGTACTGGGAACTTTTAATATATCTAGGCCTATCTGTTGTATGCATTAACAATTCTAGAACTCACCTGGAATTTATTTCATCAATGAGGAGATAAATCCAGCGGCTGCAGTACCCTATAGGCGGATGAACTGAGGACCGTACTGTCAAATGCAAATATCTCTGGCTATAAACAGACTATGCGCAGACTATTCCCGAATTGCTGTTAAAACTATGTTATCAGTGAAAGAACTAGTACATCTTCTATGGTACTGTGATGATTGCTACACGCAGTACTGTTTCATCAATTGCGAATGTGTCGAGGGATAATGGTTCCGTTCTTCGCCATCTTAAAACAGCAATGGAACACAAAACATCACCGAGCATGTTAATCCAACGGCACATTAGTGGACGTAGCAATTACCGTACCTGGAATTGTAAACATCTCGAGTCACAACAGATTCATAAATTGAATATTCTGGAAGTAATGTGGAACTTGAAACATGATGTAACAGATTAATCCAACGACTACAGTGCTCTACTGGTGGTTGTACTGAGGACAGTAATGCCATTTGCAAATGTGCCTAGTCATAACATTACTATACATTGATTATTTTAGAATTGCCATTAAACAGCGATTATCAATGAACAAATTTTTCCAACAACTGCAGGACTGTGGTGATGGCTGCACTCAGTACTTTTTCCACAATTGTGAATGTCTCGATCGATAATTAGTCAGCCCTTCGTCATGCCAAAATTGCAATGGGATATAAATCGTCTGATCATATTAATCAAATGGCTAAAGTCATCTGTTGTTGGTTGTACCAACTACCGAACTGCGAATTATTAATATCTCTGGCCATAACGTATTTGTGCATTTGTTATTCTAGAACTGCTGCGGAATTTAGGTCATCAGTGAGCAGATTACTACAACGGTTGCGCTAATGTGGTGGTGACTGGTCACAGCACTGTCATGTCAATTGTTATTTTCTCGAGCTCTGACGGATCTGCCTTTTGCGATTCTAGATTTGCTATAGAATGTAAGTTATCATTACACATGCTAAGCGAACGGCTGCAGTGATCTGTTGTTGGACGTGCACGGTACCGTACTCTAAGCTGTAAATGTCGCTAGCCATAAGAGTAAAGTACATTTATTACTCTAGAGTTGCACTTAAACTTATATTATCATCGAACAAATTATTCCAACGTCTAAAGTACTGTGATGATGCCTGTACTCAGTAATGTTCCGTCAACTGTTCATATCTCGAGCCATAATGCGCAGTGCCTTGTTACTGTAGAATTGCAATAGGATATAGAACATCACTGATCATATTAATCCAATGGCTAAAATGCTCTATTGCTGGATGTACCAACCACCCAACTGAGGATCTCTAAATGTCTCTAGCCATAACGGATGCGTGTATTTGTTACTCTAGAGCTACTGTGGAATTTAAATCAACAGTGAGCAGGTTAATACAACTGCTGCAATAATGTGATGATGGCCGTACACTGTGCTGTTATGTCGACTGTTAATGTCCGACCTATAACGAATCTGTCCTTTGTCATTCTAGAAGTGCTGCAAAATCTAATTTGTCGCTAAATAGTATTATACGATGGCTACAGTGCTCTGCAGCTGTATTTACTATGTACCACACCTTCAATTCTAAATAGCTCTAGCCATAAATGCGCTATGGATATATCGTTCTAGAATTCCTGTAGTACTAAAGTCATCGGTGGCCAAATTAATGCAATACCTGCATTACTGTTGTGATAACTGTACTCAGTCATTCTATGTCAGCTCTTCGTGCCAGGCGATGTAATTCATGTGTAATTTGGCATTCTAGATTTCCTACAGTACGTAATCCATCATTCAACATATTATTCCAACTGCTGCAGTGACCTGGTATTGCATGCACTCAGTACCGTACTGCCAATCCTAATTGTCGCTAGGCGTAACTGTACTATGCATTCGTTACTGTAGTACTGATGCGGAATTTATGTCACCAGTGAACACATTTATCTAACGATTACAGTACTGTGATGATGGCTGTTATCAGTACTATTTTGTGAATTGTTAATATCTCGGGCTGGAGTGTATCTGCCTTTGGTCATTCTAGAATTGCTATAGTATTTAAATCATCAGTGACCTGGTTAATGAAGCGGTTGCAGCGCTGCGATGACTGCTATGCTCAGTACTTTATTGAAATATGTCAATGTCTCCAGCTGCAATAATTCTATCCATTGGCCATTCGACAGTTGCCGAAAAAATTAGTAGATCAGCGAACAGATTAATTAAATGGCTACAGTATTCTTTAGATGGCAACCCACGGTAATGTAATGTCATATGTCAATATCACTACCGTTATATGATCTATACATTGACCATTCTAGAATTGCTATACCGGTTATATACCAGTGAACAGGTAAGTCCAACGGCTACGGTGCTCTCTTGAGGGCTTTACTCAGCACATTATTGACATAGCTCAATGTCACCAGAGGCAATTGTTGTATCCATGGATGATTCAACAATTGCTGAGTAACATAGGTGACCAGCGAACAGGTTATTTCAATGGATCTAATATTGTGTAGACGGCTACACTCACTACTGCATTGTCATTCGTTAATACCAATTCCGATATTCGAGGTATCCATTGATCATGCTAGAATTGCTACATGGTCTAAACCATCAGCCAACAGATTCAACAAACGCCTACAGCGCTCTCTTGGTGAATGCACATACTACTCTCCTGCTAATTGCATATGCCGCTAGCCATAACACTTCCATATATTGGTTAACCTGAAATTGCTGTGGAACTTAAACCACCATCCGTACTGCTACAGTACTGTGATGTTTGCCATACTCAGTACTGTGTTGTCGATTGCTTATACCACGAGCAATAATGCGTTCGTCTATCGTCATACTAAAATTGCTAAGGAATTTACATCACCGAACATATTAATCGAATGGCTACAGTGCTCTGTTGTTGGCTGTACCAGCTACTGTCCTGGAAATTGTAATTAACGCATGCCATAACTGATATATACAATTATTTTCCTGGAACCACTATGGAACGTAATTCAACGGGCACAGATAAATCCAACCGCTTCAGTACTATGACGATTACTGTACACACTTCAGTTATGTAAATTGTAAACACCTCGAGCTATAGCCGATACGTGTTTTGCTACTTGTGGTCTGCTATCGAACGTAAATGATCGCTAAAGAGTTTAATCCAACGGCTACATAGTTCTGTTGATGGACGTACTAAGTACCGCCCTGTTAATTGTAAATATCTCTACACGTAACGGTGCCATACATTAGTTATCCTACAATTGCTGTTACACATAAGTTATCAGTGAGCAGGTTAGTCCTACGGCTAAGGTACTGCGACGGCGGATGTACTCAGTACTGCTACGTCAATTGATAGTGTCTCGAGCGATAATAGGCCAGTCCTTTGATGATCTAGAATTGAAATAGGAATTAAAGCAGCATTGAACATATTAATCCAACGGCTACAGTGATGTGGTCCTGCATGTACCAAGTACCGTACTGTCAATTGTCAATAACGGTAGAAGTAACTGTACTATGCATTGATTATTCAAGGGTCGCAGTTATACTTAAATTATAAGTCAGCAAATTAGTCCAACCTATAAAGCATTGTGATAATGGCTGCACGCAGTGCTGTTCCGTCGATTGCTAAAATCTCTAGCGTCAATGGCCAGTCCTTTGTCATTATATAATAGCAATAGTATCTAAATAATTACTGAACAGCTTAATTCAACATCCTACATTTCTCTGTTGGTGGAAGTACCAGCTACTGTACCGGGAGCAGTAAACACCTCTAGCCATAACTGATGTACACATTGATCATTCTAGAACTGCGGGATACCTTATGTCATCACTGAACAGATTAATTCAACTGCTTCTGTGCTCTGTTTTTGTACACGGCAACTACCGCGCTGGGAATTGTAAATAAATCTAGCTATAACTGGTGAATGCACCGACCATTCTAGATCTGCTGTGAAATTCAAAGCGTAAGTGAATAGATGAATCCAACGCCTACAATAATGTAATGATGGCTGTACACAGTACTGCTATGTCATCTGACAATATCTCGAGCTATAGCGGACTTCTCTTGATCACCGTGGAATTCTTATACGATATAGATTATCATTGAACAGGCTAAATCAACGGCTACCGTGCTCCGTCAATGCATGTAATAGATACCGTACTGTCAGCTGTGAACGTTTGTAGCCATAGCCGTACTATCTATTGCTTACTCTAGAATTGACGTTAAAATTGAATTATTAGTGAACAAAATACTCCAACGTGTAAATTACTGAGATGACGGCTGTACTCGTTACTGCTTCGTCTATTGATAATATCTCGAGCGATAATGGGTCAGTCTTTTGCCTTTCTAGAATTGCTACAGAATATAAATCATAACTGAACAGATTGATCAAGCGACTACTCTGCTTCGCTGGTCGATGTACCAACTGCCGTACTGGTAATTACAAACGTCGCCAGCCATAACAGATGCATGCATTGATTACTCCAGAACAACTGTGGAATTTAAATCATCAGTGACAAATTAATGAATCGGCTACAGTACTGTGATTATACCTGTACTCAGTACTCTTTCATACCTTGCGAACGTGAGGAGCGATAATGTGTCAGGCCTTTGCCATTCTAGAAATGCAACAGAATATAGATCATCAATGAAAAGCTTAATCCATCTGCTACAGGCCTTTATTGGAGTATGTACCATGCACCTTACCGACAAATATAAATAAGTGTTGCCATAACCGTACCGTACATTGGTTACCCTATACATGCATTGGAATTTTCATTGTCAGTTAACAAATTAATCCAGAGGCTAAAGTGCTGTAAAGGTGGCTGTGTTTAGTACTGTGTTGCCAGTTGTTAATACCTCGAGCGTTAATCGACCTGTCTTTTGTTATTCTTTAATTACTACGGAGGTTAGCCTTCATTGAACAGATCAATACAATGGCTACAGTGCTATGTTGATGGATGTACTGTGAAACGTACCATAAATAATACATATCCCTCTAGCCATATCCGCTCTATGCGATGATTACTCTAGACTCCCTTTGCAACTTACATCACGAATGAGCAAGTTACTCCAACTGCTACGGTCCTGCGTTGGTGGCTCTACTGAGTACTGTGTTGTCAGCTGTTAATGCATCGAGCCGTAATGCATGTGCCTTTTGTCATTCTAGAAATGCAATAGGATTTATATCACCACTGAACAGACCAATCCAACAGCTACAGTGTTCTGGCGGTAGGTGAACTAGGTTTCATAGTGACTGATGTAAGCATCCCAAACCGAAGACGTACAATACATTGATCATAATAGAATGGCTGTGGAAATTAAATCATCAATGAACATGTTAACCTGACGGCTACAATAATGTGATGATGGCTGTACTCAGAACTGTATTCTCAACTGTTAATGTACCCATCGATAATAAATCGGTCCTTTTTCATTCTGGGATTGATGAAGGAATTATATCATCAGTAAACGGATTAATCTATCAGTCACAGTGGTCTGTTTGTGTATGTACTACGTAACATTCTCCCTACTCTAAATGTCTGTAGCCATAACCGTATAATGCGTTCATTATTCCAGAGCAGCTTTGCATGTTACACCACCAGTGAACATTGTAATCCAACTGCTACAGTACAGTTACCACAGCTGATCTCTGTACAGTGTTGTCAATTGCTTATATCTAGAGGGATAATGGCTCTGTCTTCTTTCATTCTGGAATGTCTGCGGGATATATATCATCAGTGCAATTTTAATCGAACAGCGGCCGTGCTCTGCTGGTAGATGTACTAAGTACCGTACTGTCAAATGTAAATTTCTATAGTCATAACCGTACCATGGACTGATTACCCTGTAATGACTGCGAAATTTATGTAATCAATGTATATATTAGTCCTACTGTCACATTAATTTGAAGACGGCACAACTCCATACGGCGTTGCCGATCATTAGTGTCTGCACCGTTAATGGAAACGTCCTTCGTCATCCTAGAATTGCTATATCATCTAAATCATCTTCCTTCATGTTACTCCAACGGCTACAGTGCTCTGCTATTGGAGGTGCTAAGTAACGTAACGTCAGCTGTAAATATCTCTATGCATGACATTACTATACCCCCATGACTGTAGTGTGGCCGTGGAATTTGAACTATCAATTATTATTAACAAGTAAATATAACTGCTACAGGACTGAGATGACGGCTGTACTAAATCCTGCTATGTCAATTGTTAATACCGGGAGATATAATGAGTCTGTTTTTAACCATTGCATATTTGCTATAAAATGCATATCCTCACTCAGCTGTATGACCCATCGTCCATATTGCTTTCTGTTTGGATGGACATTGTGCCGTTACGTCAGATGCACATGCCCCTTGCCGTATTCTAGAATCTATGTCATCGTTGAACAGATTAATCTAACGGCAACAGTGATCTGTTGATGGATGTACTGTATGGTACAGTCAGTTGTAAATGTCTCTAGCCGTATCCATAGTATACAATGGCTATTCTAGAATAGCTTTATAACTTACTTCACCAGTGAAAAACGAAATTCAACGTATGCAGTAATGTGAAGATGGCTGTACTCACTACAGTGTTGTCAATTGCAAATATATCCAGATATAAAGGGTCTGCATTTTTCGTTCTAGAAATGCTGTAGAATATAAGTGATCATTACACAGATTATTCCTACGGCAACATTGCCCTGTTGCTAGATGCACCATGTAAAGTAATAAAAGGTGTAAGTATCTCCAGCCATGACCCTGCTGTACAAATATTGGTCTAGAATGTCTGTGGAATTCAAATCATGGATGCACAAATTAATACAACGGCTTCAGTTCCGTGATGGTGGCTATAATCAGTATTTTGTTGTAATCTACAGATATTTCGAGGGATAACGTATCTGCATTCTTAGGTCTAGAGCTGCTCTCGTATATGTGTCACCAGTCAACGGTTTAATCGAATTGAAACTGTGCTCTGTTGGTAGATGTACTATGTACCGTATTGTCAATTGTAGATATCACTAGGCATAACCGTTCTGTACATAGTATATTCTGGAATTGCTTTGCAATTCACGTCATTACTGAACAAAGTTATATAACGTATACAGTACGGTTATTATGGCTATACTCGTTACTGTGTTGTCTACTATTAGTATGTCGAGGGATAATCGATCAGTGTTTTGTCTATGAAGGGCTGCTGTCAGATATATATCGTCATTGAGCATATTAATCCAACGACTATAGTGATCTTCTGATGTATGTACTAAGTACAGTAATATCAATTGTAAACGTCCGTAGCCACAACTGTGCTATGCGCCGATTACCTCAGAATGGCTGTGGAATATAAGTCATCAATAAGCAAATTAAGCCAACGGCTACAGTAGAGTGATGATGGCCCTGAACTAAACTGTGTTGCCAAATACAAACATATCGAATGTTAGCGGAACTGCATTCTCATTCTAGAACTGCTGTACAATGTAAATCGTCAGTCAACAGATTAAACGAGCTCTAACAGTGAGCTGCTGGTAGATGTATTGAGCCCCGCATTGCCAATTATATATACGTCATTAGCCATAACCGCACCGTACATAGGCTATTTCAGAATTTCTTTGGAATTTTTGCCATCTGTGAGCATGTGATCAGACGTCTGCTGCAATGTGGTGATGGCTATAATCAGATCTGTTTTGTCAGTTGCTACTATCTCGTGGGGTATTCAATCTGCCTTTTGTCATTGTATACTTTCTATAGAATATAAACTTTCACTGGACAGATACATCCAACTGCTACATGGATATGTTGGTGTACGTAATACGTACCGTGCTGTGAATTGAAAATTTCTCTGGACATAACGATACTATAAACTGAATATTCCAGAGGTGCTTCTAACTGCCATCACCATTGAGCAAGGAATTGCAACTGATGCTGTACTGTGGGGTTGGCCACACTCAGTACCGTATTGCTAATTTTCTATGTCTCGTGGGATAATGGATCTGTCTTTTGTCATTCATTATTTGCTATAAAGCATAAATGTACATTGAACTGCAAAATCCAACGGCTACAGTGCTCTTCTGGCGGATTTACTAAGTACATTATTATCAGATATATGTATCTCCAGCCACGACCGAACTATACATTGGTGATTTTAGAATTGCTCCACAATATAGGTCATCGTTGCACAAACTATTCTAACGGCTACAATGCTCTATTGGTAGATGTACTATGTAACGAAATGTCAAATGTAAATTTCTCTAGACATAGCTGTTCTATACTATGTCTATTCTGGAAATGATTGAGAATTTAATTCATTAGCGATAAATCTAAAGCGTTAAAGCGGCAGCTTTAACGTGATAATAGCTGTACTCAGTAGAAGTATGTCAATTGATAATGTCTCAGGCCATAGTGGATCTGCCTTTTTCATTCTAGGATTGTTGTAGAATATAAATCCCCATTGAACATATTAGTGCAACGCGTGGAATGACCTTTCGTTGGATTTACTGTGTACCGTAACGAAAATTTTAAGTATCTTTAGCCGTAACCATGCTATACAAAGATTGGGCTAGAAGGCGGTGGCATACAGCTCACTAATGAACATAGTAATACAACGGTTACAGCAGCGTGATTATGGCTGTAATCTGTACTGTGTTGTCAATTACAAATATTTCGAGAGGTAATAGGACTGCATTTTTGATTCTGGAGTTGCTATGGAATATATATCATCAGTGAACAGATTAGTCTAACAGCAACAGTGCTCTGTTGTTGGATATACTGTGTACGGTATTGCCAATTGTATATAACACAAGCCGTAACCGTAATTTACATAGGGTACCCCAGAATTTCTTTGGAATCTATATCATCTGTGATCTTGTGGCAAGAAGTCTAAAACGTTGTGATGATGGCTGTAATCAGAACTGTGTTGCCAATTGTTATTATCTCGAGGGATATTGGATCTGCATTTTGTCATTCTATGATTGCAATGGTATCTAAATCTTCACTGGACAGGTTCATCCAGCTGCCACATGGATATGTTGGTGGAAGTACTTTATACCGTAATGTCAAATGCATATGTCTCTAGCCATAACTATACTATACACAGGTTATTCCAGAATTGCTTTGGAAATTGCATCAACGGTGAGAGAAGTAATCCAACGGCTACAGTGCTGTGACGTTGACTGCACTCCGTACCGAGTTGTCTAATGATAATCTATTGAGGGATAATGGATTCGTGTTTGTCATCCTATAGTTTGCTTTAAAATTTAAACCGTCAATGAACAAAGTAATCCAACCGCTGTAGTGCAGTGATGAGGCTGTAATCAGTACTGCGGTGTCAAGTGTGAATATCTCGTGGGTTAATGTATCTCTCGATCGTCGTTCCAGAGTTGCTATATAGTCTAAATCAGCACTGGACAGATGAATCCAACTGCTACAGAGCTCTGATGCTCGATGTATTAAGTTCTGTAATGACGTTTGAAGATACCCTTAGCCACTGGCGTACTATACATTGACTATTATGGAATTTCTGGAGAATGATATACATCAGTGAAGGAATTAATCCAACCTGTACAGTACTGTGGTGATGGCTACACTCAGTACTGTGTTGTCAATTGTCAACGTTTTAAGCGTTAACTTATATGACCGCGGTCATTCTAGTATTGGTAAAGGATATATGTCATCATAGAACGTTTTAATCCAACGGCAACGGTGACCTGTTGATAGATGTACTGATTAACGCACATGTAAAGGTAGTACTACGTCTACAGTGTTCTGATGGCGACTGCATACGTTACTGTGTTCACAGTTGATAATGCACCGTGGGATAATGAATCTGTGCTTTGTCACTCCAGAATTGGCATAGAATTAATACCCCGTATGCACAAAGTGATGTAATAGCTGAAGTACAGTGACGATGGCCTTACTCTGTACCCTGATGTCATTGGTTAATGCCTCGAGGCATATATATACTATACATTGATTATTCTAGGATTGGGGTACTTGTGATCCGACGTCTACAGCAAAGTGCCGATGGCTGCAATCAGAAATGTGTTGTCAGTTGTTATTATCTCGAGGGATATACGATCTGTCCTTGACATTCTATAATAGCTATTAGAACTAAATCTTCACCGGGCAGATTCATCCAACTGCTACATGGATCTATTGATGGATGTACTAAGTACCATAGTGTCAATTGCATATATCTGTAGCCATAACTATACTAAAGATAGAGTACTCTAGAATTGCTTGAAATTTACATCAGCATTGAGCAAAGAACTGCAACTGCTACGGTACTGTGATGATGGCTACACTCAATACCGTATTGGTAATTATTAATAACTCGTAGGATAATCGATCTGTCGTTTGCCATTCTATATTTCCTATAAAATATAGATATATACAGAAAATGGTAATCCCATGGCTACAGTGCTCTTATGGTGGATGTCCTAAGTGCCGTTGTATCAGTTGCATGTGTCTCTAGCCATAACCGTGCAATACATTGGTCATTCTAGAACGGCTGTAGAATATAAAACATAATTGCACAGATTATTCCAACGGCGAAATTGCTCTAATGTTAGATGTACTAAGTAACGTAATGTCAAGTCTCTAGCCATAGGTGCTCTATACACGGGCTATTCTGGAAACGCTCGAGAATTTAATTCATCTGGGATAAAACGAAACATACGGCAGCAGTAACGTGACGACGGCTGTTACTGGCAATATCTGAAGCTATAATGGATCTGTCCTTTTACATTCTAGAATTGTTGTAGAATATAAATCCTCGCTGAACATATTAGTCCAAAGGTTAGAATGATCTTTTGTTGGATGTACTGAGTACCGTAATATCAATTGCAAATGTCGCAATCCGCAAATAACTGTGCTATACAAGGTTTGCACTAGAATGACTGTGGAATTTGAATCATCAGTGAGCAAATTAATGCAACGGTTACAGCAGCGTCAATGCGGCTGTAGTCTGTACTGTGCTGTCAACTACAGATTCGTCGAGGTATAGTATATATGCGTTCTTGGTTCTAGAGTTGCTATAGGATATATGTCACCAGTGAACAGAATAGTCCGACTGCAAATGTGCTCTTTTGGTAGATAAAATAAGTACGGCACTGTCAATTGAATATATCTCAAGCCACAGCCGTTCAATACGCAGGATCTTCCAGAGTTAATTAGGAATTTGAATCATCCGTGAACTTGTGGTCCGATGTCTACAGCAATGTTATGATGGCTGCAATCAGAACTGTGTTATCGGATGTTATTCTCTCGGTGGATATTACATCTGTCTTTCATCAATCTGTAATTGCTATTGAATATAAATATTCACTGGACAGGTCCATCCAACTGCTGCATTGATATCTTGGTGTATGTAACAAGTACCGTACACCGAATAGTAAATTTCTCTAGCCGCAAACGTAATATAGATTGAAAATTCCAGAGTTGCATGGAATTTACGTCACTATTGAATACGGTAGCGCAACTGCTGCGGCACTGTGAGGATGGCCACGCTCATTACCGTACTGTTAATTGCTAATGTCTCGTGGGATAGCGGATCTGTCATTTGTCACTCTATATTCGATATAAAATATAAATGTACATTGAACAGAAAAATCAAACGGCATCGTAGCCATATTGGTGGATGTACTAAGTACCGAAATGTCAAATGTAAATATATCTGGCCATAGGTGCTCTATACTCTGAGTATTCTGAAAATGCTCGAGAATTAAATTCACCAGAGGTAAATCCAAACTCACGGCAGCAGCAACGTGATGATGACTGCACTTAGTAGAGCTATGTCGATTGAAAATGTCTCAAGCTATAATGGATCTGTCATTTTTTAATCTGGAATTGCCATAGAATATAGATCGCCTTTGAACATATTAATCCAGCGGTTAGAATGGTCCGTTGGAGGATGTACTGGGTACCGCAATGTCATTTGTAGATACCTCCAGCCATAACTGTGCTATGCGAAGACAGGACTAGGGTGGCTGTGGAATTTAAATCATCAATGGACAAAGTAACACACCTGTTACAGCAGCGTCATTACGGCTGTAATCTGTGCTGTGTTGCCAATTAAAAATATGTCGAGGGATAGTAGACCTGCATTGTTAATTCTAGAATTGATATTTAATATATATCATCAGTGAACAGGTTAGCCTAACCGCAACAGTACTCTGTTGGTAGGCATACTAATTATCGTATTGTCAATTGTATATGTCACTAGCCATAGCCGCACTGTACAAGAACAATTTGAAAATTTCCTCGGAATTTATATCAACTCAGGACATGTGACCTGAAGTCTACGACAATGTTATGATGGCTGCAATCAGAGCTATTTTGTCAGTTGTTATTCTCTCGAGGGATATTGGATCCGTCTTTTGTCATTCTATTATTGCCCTAGAATACAAATCTTCAGTGGACAGGTTCGTCCAACCGCTACAGATGTCTGCTTGTGAATGCAATAGGTACTGCAATGCCATTTGTATATACCGCTAGCAAAAATTCTACCATGCATTGCTCATTCTGGCATCGTTGAAGAAATAACTTCATGCGTGGTGAAATTAATCCCACGGATAGAGTATAGTGATGATGGTTGTACTCAGTACTGTTTTGCCTGTTGTATATATCGCGAGGGCTAATGGACATGTCCTTCTCCATTCTAGATTTGCTGCAGGAAATATATCATCACGGAACAGGTTAGTCCATAGACTGCAGTGCTCTGTGGGCGTATAAGACCCGTACCGTACTGTCAGTTGTAACTATCTCTAGCCACAACCGTACTTTGCATTGGCTATTCTAGAATTGCTTCGGAATTTTCATCACCGGTGAACAATGTGGTGCAACTGCTACGGAACTGTGATGATGGCTGCACTCAGTACTGCGTTAGCAATTGCTTATACCTTGAGAGAAAGTGGATCCCTCATTTCTCATTCTTGAATTGTTGTACAATATAAATATTCTGTAAACGGCTTAACCCAACAGCAAGAGTGCTATGCTAATGGATCTAGTATGAACCGTACTCTCAATAGCAAATACATCCTGCCATACACGTAATATACATTGGTTACTCTAAACATGCATTGGAATTTACATCAGCAGTGAACAAATTAAGCCAACGGCTACATTACTGTGATGATAGCCGTACACATTACTATTTCATCACTTGTTAATATCTAGCGCAATAGTGCGTCAGTCCTTTGACATACCTGCACTTCAATGAAATATAAATTATCACTGAACAGATTAATCCAATGTATACACTTCTTATTCTAGAACTGCTGTGGAATTAAGTCATCCGTGAACAGATTATTACAACGGCTGCAGCATTGACCTGATGGCTGTACTGAGTACCGTTATGTCAATTGTTAGTATATCCAGATATGACGGATCTCTCATTTGTCATTCTAGAATGTCTGTAGTATCTAAATCATCATTGAACAGGTTAATCCGACGGCTACTGTGCTCTGTCGATGGTCGTAATGAGTACCGAACTAACAATTGTAAATATCTGTTTTCGTAACCGAACAATGCATTGATTATTCAAATATTGCGATTGAACTTAAATCATATGTGACATAATTAATCCAAAGGCTTGAGTACCCATACTATGGCTGCACTCACTATTGGTCCGTCATTTGTTAATGTCTCGAGCTACAACGGGCCTGTCCGTTCTCATTCCAGAATTGCAATATAATTTATATCATCGCTGAACTTAATGCACCGGCTAAGTTGCAACGCCGGTGGATGTCCAGAACAAAGTAATAGGAGTTCTTAATACCCCTTGCCATTGCTGATGTATACATTGATTATTCTAGAACTGTTGTGGATTCCAAATCATCACTGTAAAGAAGAATGTAACGGCAGCAGTGATCTATTGGAAGATGTATAAGCTACCGTACGGAGAAATGCAAATGTCTCTATACGTAACCGATGGTTACATTGAATATTCCAGGACTGCTGTGGAATACGCACCATCATTGAACAGATCATTCCAACGGCTACAGTCCTGTAATGGTGGATGTACTAAGAACTGTACAGTCAATTGCATGTATCGGTAGCCACAACCGTACGATTATTTGATCATCCGAGAATTGATGCTGCACAGAAGTTATCGGTGTACACGTTTGTGCAGCGGCTAAAGTGCTGTGTTTACGGATGTACTCGGTATTCTCTCTTCAATTGTTAACGTCTCGAGCGATGTTGCGCCTGTCCTTTGTCATTCTAGAATTGCAACGGAATTTATATCATCACTGTACATCGTAATTCCACGGTTAAACTTCACCGTCGGCGGACGTCCCGAATACCTTAACGGGAATTTTTAATATCTCTAGCCATATCTGATTAACGCATTGACTTTTCCAGGCCTCCTGTGGAATTTAAGTCAACACCGATCTGATAAATCCAACAGCTGCTGTCATATATTGGTGAATATAACAACTACTAGTCGGCAAATTGCGAATATCTGAATCCATGACTGACGCGTACCTTGATTATTCTAGAACCACTGTTGAACTTTCATCATCATTGAGCAGACTATTCCAGCGGTTGCAGTGCTGCGACTATGGCTGTACTCAGTATTGTTGTATCAATTGTATGTATCTTGAGTTATAACGGTTACGTCCTTTGTCATTCTCGAATTGCAAGAGAATATAAATCATCACTGAAGTGCTTAATCCGACGGCTACACTGTTCTATTGCTGACGACTAACTGCCATTCTGGGAATTGTAAATACCTCTACACATAACTGATGTATTTCATGACTATACAAGAGCCACTGTGTAATATAAATTATCAGTGCCCCGGTTAATGCAGCGGATGCAGTAATGTGATGATGGATGCACTCGGAGCTGTTTTGTCGTCCGTTAATATCCTGAGCTGCACCGGATCTCCCTTTTGCCATTCTAGATTTCCAATATAACCCAAATCAGTATTGAACAGATTAATTCAACGGCTACAGTGGTCCGCTGGTGGATATGCAATGTGCCGTACTGTCGATTGTGAACACCTGTAGACATAACCGTACTGTGCATTGATTATTCTAGAATTGCTTTTGTGCTTATATTATATGAGATCAAATTATGGCAACGTCTTAAGTAATGTGTTGGTGCCTATACTCAGTACTTTTTCGTCAATTCACAATATCTCCAGAAGTAATGCGTCTGTCGTTCCTTCTAGAAGAGCAATGGAATTGAAATCATCACTTAACAGCATAATCCACCGACTGAGTTGCTCTACTGGTGGACGTGCAGTCCACTGTACTGGGAACAGTACATGTTTCGAGACATAATTGACGTATACATTTATTACTCCGGAACTACTGTGTAACTTGAATAATCACTGTGCAGACTGATCCAAGGGCTACAATGCTCTATTGGTGAATACACCAATTGCCGCAATGGAAACTGTAAATATCTCTATCCATAACTGATGTACACGTTGATTATCCTAGAGCTGCGGTGGAGCTTAAACCGTCAGTGTAGAAGGGACAGAGCCGTCAAAGCTCGATACAATAATAATTCAAATAGGAGTACTAAGGCCAGCAATCACAACAGTACTGCAGCCGATGGAGTTATCCGTTCACTGACGACCTACATACCTCATTAGGCACAGAATAACCAATGTATACTTCAATTATGGCTAGGGATATTTATAATTACCTTTATCGTAGTTGGTACATCAACAAATTCCGAATTTTAGCAATTAGATTAATCTGCTCGGAGATGTTTTACATCCCACTGCTGCTCCATGGTGATGAAGTACTCGCACATATTGGGCTCGAGACGTTAACAACTGACGAAACAGTACTGAGTACATCCATCATCAGAGAGCTTATGCCGTTGGACTAATTTCTTCTCTAACAACTTAAATTTTGCAGCAACTCTGGAACAACTAATATATTGCACGGTTATGGCTAGCGATATTTACATCTGAAAGTGCGATACATAGCACATCAACCAACAGAGCACTGTAGCAGTGGGATTATCAACAACAGGGATGATATAGATTGTACAGTAATACCAGAATGACAAAAGACACATCCGTTATTGCTCATGGAGTGAAGAGTCGACATAACCGTACTAAGTACAGCCATCATCACTTTACTGCAGCCTTTGGATTAATCTGTTCACTGATGATATATGTTCCACAGTAGTTCTACATTAATCCACGTATACATCAGTAATGGCTTCTGATATTTATATCTCCAAGTACGGTAGTTCGAACTTCTGCCGCTAAAGTACAGTAGTCGTTGGAATAATCAGCCCTGTGATGGTCTTTATTCGAAAGCAAGTTTAGGTCAGTCGATGTATTATACGGTTATGTTTAAGGACATTTACAGTTGACAGTACAGTTCTAAGAGCGTCCTACAAGAGTGATCCATAACCATTAAATTAACCTGTTCAGTGACGATATGGATTCTGAAGTATTTCTAGAATGTGTTAAGACGTATCCGTTTCAGCTCGCGACATTAACAATTGACCACTGAGTACTATGTGTAGCCATCGTCAGAGTACCGTATCCGTTGTATTAGTTTGCTCACTGATGACGTATATTCCACAGTAGTTCTAGAATAATCAATGTATACGTCAATTTATTACGAAGGTATCTACAAGTCCCAGATAAGTTTTACATCAACAAATTCCGAATTTTAGCAATTAGATTAATCTGCTCGGTGATGTTTTACATCCCACTGCTGCTTCATGGTGACGAAGTACTCGCACATTTTGGGCTCGAGACATTAACAACTGACGAAACAGCACTGAGTACATCCATCATCAGAGAGCTTATGCCGTTGGACTAATTTCTTCTCTAACAACTTAAATTTTGTAGCAACTCAGGAACAACTAATATATTGTACGGTTATGGCTAGCGATATTTACAACTGAAAGTGCGGTACTTAGCACATCAACCAACAGAGCAATGTAGCCGTGGGATTAGCAACAACAGGGATGATATAGATTGTACAGTAATCCCAGAATGACAAAAGACACATCCGTTATTGCTCATGGAGTGAGGAGTCGACATAACCGTACTAAGTACAGCCATCATCACTTTACTGCAGCCTTTGGATTAATCTGTTCACTGATGGCATTTATTCCACAGTAGTTCTACATTAATCCACGTATACATCAGTAATGGCTTCTGGTATTTACATCTCCCAGTACGGTGGTTCGAACTTCCGCCGCTAAAGTACAGTAGTCGTTGGAATAATCTGCCCTGTGATGGCCTTTATTCAAAAGCAAGTTTAGGTCAGTCGATGTATTATACGGTTATGTTTATGGACATTTACGGTTGACAGTACAGTTCTAAGAACGTCCTACAACAGTGATCCATAACCATTGGATTAACCTGTTCAGTGACGATATGGATTCTGAAGCATTTCTAGAATGTGTTAAGACGTATCCGTTTTAGCTCGAGACATTAACAACTGACCACTGAGTACTATGTATAGCCATCGTCAGAGTACCGTATCCGTTGTATTAGTTTGCTCACTGATGACGTATATTCCACAGTAGTTCTAGAATAATCAATGTATGCATCAATTATATACGAAGGTATCTACAAATCCCAGATAAGTAGTTGGAGCAGCCACCAATTTAGTCCTCTAACCGCTATATTGATCTGTGCAGTGACGATTTAAATTCAACGGTATTTCTAGAATAATAACCGTGTACATCGGTTATGGCGAGAGATATTTAAAGTTGCCGGTACGGTAGTTGGCACATCCACCAATAGAGCATTTTGGCCATTGGTTTACTCTGATTAGTGATGCTTTAATCATTACTGCAATTCTAGAGCGACAATCGACTGACCCATTATAGCTCCAAATATCAACAATTGACGAAGCAGTAATGAGTAAAGCCGTCATTACAGTACTGTAGCCGCTGGAGTAATTTGTTCACTGATAACTCAAATTTGACAGAAATTCTAGAGTAATCACTTTATTGTACGCTAATGTCTAGAAATATTTGCAACTGGCAGTACACTACCTAGCACATACATCATAAGCGCACTGTAGCAGTTGAACTATCCTGTTCTATGCTGATTTATATTCTATAGCAAATTTAGAGTGACAAATGGCAGGACCGACAAAGCTCGATGCAATAACAGTTGTCATAACACTAATGAAATCAGCCATCTCCACTGTACTGTGTCCGTTGGAAATATTTGTTCACCGACAGTTTAAATTCCACAGCAGGTCTAGAAAAATCGATGTCCGCATCAGTTACAGCTAGAGATACTTGCAATTCCCTGCAAGGTAGTTGGTACGTAAATCAATACAGCACTCCACCCTTTGGATTAACCTGTTCAATGACGATTTAGCTTATAGTGCTATCTGGAATAACAAAGGTCTGTCCCATTATACCTCGAGGCATTAACAATGACGAAACAGTACTCAGTACAGCAATCATCGCAGTACCTTAGACAATGGAGTAATTTCTTCCCTTGCAACATAAGTTTAACGCCAATTTTAGAATTATCAACTTACAGTACGGTTATGGCAAGAGATATTTACAATTCCCAGTACTCTATTTGGTACATTCACCAATAGAGCGATGCAGCCGTTAGAATAAGCTGTTCAATGACGACTTATAAACCCTTGCAGCTTTACAATGACGAAGGACTCGCACATTATCACCCGAGAAATTTAAAATTGACGAGAGCGTACTGAGTACAGCCATCGTCGCTGTACTGTCGGCACTGGACTTATTAGCTCTCTGATGATGTAAATTCCAAAGCAATTCTAGAATAGCCAATGTATACCACGGTTATGGCTATAGAAATTTATAACCGTGAGCACGTTACATTGTACATCCATCAGCGGGGCACTGCAGCTGTTGGACATATCTGTTCAATGATGATTTACATTCTATTGCAATTATGAAACGACAAAGTGCAGTTTCAATACAGTATTCGCAACTGACTGCACTGTAATGAGTACAGGTATCAACACATTACTGTGGCCGTTGTATTAATTTCTTCAACGACAACATGAATTCCACAGTATTTATGGAATAATCAATATATACATCAGTGATAGCTAGAGACATTAACATGTCCCGGTACGGTAATAGTAACTTTCATCAATAGTTAACATTAGACATTGGATTAATATGTTCTGAGAGGGTTTATATCTTCTTGCATTTCTAGAATGACGAATGACTGATCCATTATCCCTCGAGATATTATCAACTCACGAAGCAGAACTCAGTACAGACAACAGCACAACATATTAGCCGTTGGACTAATTTCTTCACTGATAATCTGTATTCAACGGCAATTCCAGAATATTCAACGCACAGTACGGTTATGGCTAGGCGTATTTAAGATAGGCAGAACCGTTTTCAATAAATCCACCAACAGAGCACTGCAGTCGTTGGATTAATCGGTTGAGTGATGATTTAAATTCTATTGTAACTCCGGAATGACATAGGACTAACCCATTATCGCTCGAGACTTTAACAATTGACATAACGGTACTCAGCACAGCAATCGTCACATTACTGCAGCCGTTGGATTAAACTGCTCACTAAAGAATTAGATTCGTCGGTATTTCTAGAACCATCTACGCATACAACAGCTATGTCTGCTGACATTTGCAATTCCCGGTATGGTAGTTAGTACATCCACCATTAAATTACTGCAGTCGTTGGACTGGTCTGCTCAGTGACGGTTTAAGTTCCAAAGAAAGTTTAGGGTAGTTGATGTACGTTACGGCTATGGCTTGGGACATTTGCAATTATCAGCACAGTTCGCAGGACATCTATGAACAGCGCACTGTAGCCGCTGCATTGATCTGTTCACAGATAATTTGTATCCTATTGCAATCCTAGAGGGACAAAGGACTGACCAACTATCGCTCGAGACATTAACAATCATACAATCGACAAAACCGTACTGAGTACAGCCACCCTCAGGGTGCCTTAGCCGCTGGACTAATTTGGTTACTGATAGTTTGAATTTAACAGCAATGCTAGAATAATTGTTGTATTGTACGGTTATGACCAGAAATGCTTGCTGTGAGAGCGCGGTTCTTAGTGCATCCACCATCAAGGTACTGTAACCTTTAGATTTATCTGTTCAATGATGATTTACATTCTATAACAATTCTAGAATGGCAAAAGACAGCTCCCATACCAATCGAGAAATTCACTACTGCCTACACGGTACTAGGTACAGCCATCATCGCAGTACTCTAGACGTTGCATGTATCTGTTCAGCGATGACTTATATTTCACAGAATTTCCAGAATAATCAATGTAAGCTTGAGTTGTGACTATATGTTTTTACGACTTCTGACAGTAGGGTTCTGAATACCTCCATCGACGGAGCACTGCAGACGTTGGACTGGTATGGTTAATGATGATATGTATTCTACTGTAACTCTGGAACGACGAAGGGCACACTCATTATCGCTCGTGACATTTCCTATTGTCTAAACGGTACTGCTTACAGCTATCATCAATGTACTGTAGCTGTTAGTATAATTTTATCACATGCCACTTAAATTCGAACGCAAATCTAGTATAATCCATGATTAGATTAGTTGCTCCTAGAGACGTTTGCAATTGGCAGTACATTACCTGATACATCCACCAACAGGGCAATGAAGCCATTGGACTAATTTGTTCATTGATGATGTATATCACGCAACAATTTTAGAATGACGAAGGACAGATCCATTATCGTTCGGGATATTAGCAACCGACAAGACAGTACTGAGTACAGCCAACATCACAGTACTGTAGCAGTTGTATTGACTTGACAACTGACGACTTACGTTCAACAGCAACTCCAGGTTAATCAACTTATATATGTGCTTTGGCTAGAGATATTTACAGTTAGCGGGCCGGTGCTATGCGCATCCACAAGCGAAGAACTGTAGACGTTGGTTTAATGTGTTCGCTGATGATTTAAACCATGTCGCAATTCTAGAATAATCAATGTATGGATCACATATCGCTAGTGGCATTGACATTCGTCAATACAGTACTGAGGGTAGCCACACAAACAATACCATAGCCATTGCATAAATCCGTTCACTGTGCTACTAATTTCTACAGCTATTGTAGAATGATTTATGGATAGAGATATTGCTGCTGGAGACATTGACATACATCAATACAGTGCTGAGTATAGCAATCATCAGTGCACTACCACCGTTTGACCCACCAGGTCGCCGACAATTTAAATTTTATAGCAATTATGGAATGAGAAGGGGCAGAACCATTGCCGTGCGGGATATTAACAATTGACAACATGGTACTGTGTACAGCCACCATCATGGTACTGCAGTCATTGTATGAATATGTTCACTGGTGATTTACGTTCTACAGCAGTCCTAGAATGACAAGTGCATAGTACAGTCATGGCCAGCGACAATTACAGTTAACGCCGCGGTGCTCAGTACATGCAGTACCAGATAAATCTAGCCGTTGGAATAATCTGTACACGGATGATCTATATTCTAGAGCAATTCCTGTGTGACAAACGGCGTATGCACTGAATCTCGAGATGATAGCAAATGACGGCAGAGTACTTCGAGCAGCCACCATGACAATTGTGTAGCAGGTGTAATAATTTGTGCACTGATCGCTTGAATTCCACAGCAACTCCAGAATAACCAATGTATCGAACGGTTATGGCTAGGGATATTTGCAATTGACGTTAAGCTGCTTATAACATCCACGAGCAAATCACCGTAGCCGTTGGCTTAATCTGTTCAGTGATGATTTAAATTCTATTGCAATCCTACTATTGCAAAGTAATAAAGAAATATCGCCCTAGGCATTAACAACTGCAACAGAGTACTAAGTAACATCGCAGTAGTATGATTTAAATTCTATTGCAATCCTACTATTGCAAAGTAATGAAGAAATATCGTCCTAGGCACTAACAACTGCAACAGAGCACTAAGTATCATCGCAGTACGGTATTCGCTGGATTAATTTGTTCACTTACGACATGAATTCCACAGAATTTCTAGAATAATAAACGTATACACCCGTAATTGCCAGAGATATTTACATTTCCGTGTACGGTAGTTGTAACGTCCACCAACTGAGCACTGCAGTCGTTGGTTAACACTTTGAGTGATGATTTGGATTCTATAGCCATTCTTGAATATCAAAAAACAGTTCCATTTTTACTAGAGATATTAGCAATTCATATATCAGCATTATGCACAGCCATCATCACATTACTACAGCTCTTGCACTAATATTTTCGCTAGTGACATATATTGAACAGTATTTCTGGAATAATACATTTACACATAAGCTCTATATAAAAATATTTACTGTTCCCGGTACGGTAATTGGTAAATCAACCAACAGAGCACTGTAGCCGTTGGATTAAGCTGTTCAGTGATGCCATGAACTCTGTTGCAGTTCCAGAATGACCTGGGACTGGCCCACTATTGGTCGAGGGATTAGGAAATGACGAAAGGGTACTGAGTACAGCCATCGCCTTAGTACCTCAGACACTCGATTAATATCTTCAGTGATGATACATTTCCTCTTGCAATTCAAGAACGACGTAGTACGGAACAATTTTGCTCCAGCCAATTACGACTGACGAAACATTACTGAGTACAGTGATCATCACATTACTTTAGCTGTCGGACTAACAGGTTCACTTATAACTAAATATTAGAGCATTTATGGAGTAATCAATGCAGTGTAAGTATGGGGCTACAGACATTTGCAATTGGCAGAACGGTACTTATTACATCCGTCAACGGAGCATTCCAGTCGTTGAACTAACCTATTCAGTGATAATGTAGAATCTACAGCAATTCTTCAACGACAACGGAAAGATCCGTTATATCGCCTGGTATTTACGGTTGACATAGTATGTTTACGCATTAGTATTGCGTAATGCCATCATCACAGTACTCCAGCCGCTGGTATAACCTGTTCAGTGACGATTTAAATAACCCAGGATTTCTAGAAACATCAATATATACATCAGTTATGTCTAGAGACGTTTACATTTCCCATTACGGTAATTGACACACCAACCAATATAGCAGAGTAACCGATGGATTAGTCCGTCCGTTGATAACTTAAATCCTATTGCAGTTCTAGGATGAAAAGTGATTGACCCGCAATCGCTCGAGACGTTAACAATTGCAGAAACGTCGCTAAGTAGAGCCGTAGTCACATTTCTTTAGCGGTTGGACTAAATTGTTCACTTACAATTTTAGTATAACATCAATTCTAGAATAAACAATACATGGTGCGACTGTGACTACAGATATTTACAATTGACTAGACGGTACTTAGTACATCCATCAACGGAGCACTGTAGCCGCAGGTTCAACATGTTCAATGATGACGTAGATGCAATAGCAACCCAAGAATCTGAAAAGAGAGATCTGTTATATCTCGAGATATTGACTGTAGCCGTAACAGAACTGAGTACATTCATCACAACAGTACTGCAGCCGTTGGATTCCACTGCTCACTGCTGATATATATTCCACAGTGCTTCTAGAATAATCGATGCATACACGATTCAGGGATACAGATATTTACAATTCCCAGTACGGTAGCCGGTACACCTACCAACAGAGTACTCCAGTCGCCGGATTAATCTGTTCAGTGATGATATAAATTCGATAGTAGTTTTGGAATTATCATCGTATAAATAAGTTATGTCCTGGTACATAAGCAATTCCCGGTACGATGGTTGATGCATTCACCGGTGGGCCAGCGTAGCCACTGGATTAATATGATCAGTGATGACGTAAATTTGACAATAGTTCTGGAACTATCAATGCATACTTCAGTTATGGCCGGACACATCAACAATTCCCCGTGCGGTAGGTGATACATGCACCAATGGACACCAGTAGCCATTGGATTAATCTGTTCAGTTATGATATATATCATGCTGATATATATTCTGTTCCAGTTCTAGTATGACGACGGATTCACCCATTATCGCTCGAGATATTAACAATTGACGAAACAGTACTGAGAACAGCCATCGTCACAGTACTGCAGCCGCTGGAATTATTTATTCACTCATAACGTAAATTCCAAGGCAAGCCTAGAATATTCAATTCATACTACTTTTGTGTCTAGATATGTTCAAACTGTATGTACTGGTACTAGTACATCCGTCAAGAGAGCAGTGTGGAATTGGATTTATCTGTTCAATGATGATTGATTTACGTCAGTACCTCTAGGATAATAATTGTATACACGATTTGTTACCATAGATATATACAATTGACAGTAACCTTCGTAGTACGTCCATCAACAGAGCACTGTCGCCGTTGGATTTATCTGTTCAAAGATAACTTAGGTTCTATAGCAATTGCCGAGTGACAAAAGTGGAATCCGTTATAGCTCGAGATATTAACTATAGCCATGACGGTACTCAGCACAGCCACCGTCACATTACAGCAGCCGATGGTTTAATCTGTTCGCTGATGGTTTACATTCCACAGATGTTGTGGAATCGCTAATGTATACATTAGTTATGGCAAGAGATATTTACAGTTCCTAGTACAGTATTTGATACTTCCACCAATAGAGCAACGTTGACGTTGGATTAACGTTCTCAGTGATCTAGGTACTATTGCACTTCTAGGACGACAAAGTACTAACCCATTATCGAGCGAGAGATTAGCAATTGACAAAACGCTACTGAATGCAGCCATCATCACAGCACTTTAGCAGTTGGACCAATTTGTACACTTATGACTTATATTTAACAGCAACTCAGGAATAACCAGTGAATGGTACACTTGTGGCTAAAGATATGAACGATAGACAGTACGGTACATAGTCCATCCGTCAACGAAGCAATGTAGCTGTGGAATTAACAATTTCAAAGATAATATAGATTCTATAGCAATTCCATGATGACAAAAGCCAGATCCGTTGTAGCTCGAGACAGTGACAATTGGCGAAACAGTACTGAGTGCAGCCATCATCACAGTACTGTACATGTTGGATTAATTTGTTCGCTGTCGAGGTAAATTAAGGAGGCAGTCTATATTTAACAATGCACTGTATGATTATGGCTGGAAAAATTTACAAATCCTTCTGCGGTAGCTGGTACATCATTCAACAGGGCACTGCAGCCGTTGGATTAACCAGATCATTGATGATTTATATCCTATTACTGCCATAGAACGACAGGAGACAGAACTTTTATATCTGGAGATATTAACAAATGACATGGAAGTACCGAATACAGCCATCAGCACAGTGCTGCACCTGTAGGATTAATTTGTTCACTATAGATTTGGATCCCACAGTAGTTCTAGGGTAACCAATGTGCTTATCAGTTATGGCTAACGATGTTTGCATTTTGCAGTGCGGAAGTGGTGATTAGCACCAACAGAGCGTTGTAGCCGCTGGAGTGGTCTGTTCAATGGTGGTCTAGATACTATTGCTATTTTAGAATGACAAAGGGCTGCCTCTTTATCTCTCTAGATATTAACAATTGACGAAAAGTTATCCAGTACGGCCGTCATCACGGTTCCATAGCCGCTGCTGATGTGAAGTCAAAAGCATATCTTGTTTAACCAATGTATAGGACGGTTAAGGTTAGAGATATTTGCAACTGACTGTACGGAGCATAGTACATACTTCATCAGGTACTGTAGCCGTTGGGTCGATCTGTTCGATGATGACTTAGATTGCATTGCAATTGTGTATTGACAAAGGCTGATCCATAACCGCTCGAGACTTTAACAGCCGACAATACAGTACTATACACAGCTATCATCACAGTACTGTCGCATTGGTATTAATCTGTACACTGACGATTTAAATACCAGAGCAATTCTAGAAGACTCGGTCAACATTGCGTTTATTGCCGCGGACATTTGCAATTGGCAGCTCGGTATTTGCCACATCCACAAATAGAGCACGGTAGCCGTTTGATTAATCTGTTCATTGATGTCTCAACCTCAATAGCAAGTTTAGTACGATCAATGGATATATCAAATATCGGTAGTGGTGTTGACAAATGGCAAAACAGCACGGAGAGGTGCCAAATAAGGAATACTGTTGCCAACGGATTAATCTATTCGCTGATCAGCTGTGTCCTTCAGGAACTTTAGAATGATCGATGATTAGTGCAACTGCCGCTAGAGACATTTCCATATGGCATTACGGTACTGGTAATAGCCACTGAATGTGCAGTGTAGACGTTTGATTAATGTGTCAAGCGATGACTCATAGTCTATAGCAAATCCAGAGTAATCAAGGTATAGAACAGTTATGGATAGATATAATAACTATTGAAATTCCTGCACTTAGTACGTCCATCAAGAGTGCTGTATTGACGTTGGAATAGTCTGCTGATTGATGACCTAATCTGTGCAGCAATTCTAGAATAATCCATGGATGGGTCCAGTATCCCACGAGACACCAGCAATTGACATATCGGTACTGAGTACGTCCATCTTCACATTGCGTCAGCCGTCGCAGTCTTTTTTGCTTACTGATGAATTAAATTCCACACCTACTACAGCATAACCAGTGTACAGAACAGATATGTCTAGAGATACCAATGATTCACAGGACCATGCTTTCGACGTCCATCAACAATGTACAGTTTAAGGTGTACTAAACTCTTAACTCATGACTGGAGTTCCATAGCAATTCTAGATTGGAAAAATACATAGGCTTCATCCCTCGAGATATAGGCAACGTGCAATACAGTTCAGAGCGTATCCATCAGCGCAGTAAAATAGCCATTGCAGTAGTCTGCATGCTAATCATCTAAGTACCCCAGTAATACTGCAATGAGCGATGGATGCATCAGTCACGTCTAGAGATATTTATAAAGGACAGGACGGTACACAGTACTATCACCGGTAGAGCACTCTTGCCGTCGTATTAATCTGTTCACTGACGATTTAAGCTCGATAGCATTTCTAGAATGACAACGGAGAGATGCATTATCCAACGAGACATGTACAATTGACAACACAGCACTGAGCACAGCCATCGTAACCGGACTGTGGCAGTTGTATTAATTTGTTCAGTAACGGCTTAAATTCCTCAGCATGTCGAGAATAATCAATGTATATGTCACATATGGTTAGAGACATTTAAAGCTGACAGTAATGTACATAGTACGTTGACCAACAGGGCGCTGTAGCCGCTTGTTGAATATCTCCAATGATGATCTATGCTCTATGCCAGTTCTAGAGCGATCAAGGGATTGGTCGTTTATCTGCTGTGATATTGCACAAATGGCAAAAAAGTAATGTATGTAGCCATCTACGCAATACTATCGCCATTGAAATAATCCGTTCGCAGATCAACTATGGTGTTCAGAAATTGTAGAATGATCAGTGGATGTAGCAACTATGGCTGCAGACATTGACACGTGCCAAATGACAACGGAGTACAGCCATTGTATCTGGAATGTAGCCAGATGGTTATGTTGTTTACTGATAATTTAAATTCCGCAGCAGTTGTAGTGTAATCAATGTACAGATACGTTATTCTTAGAGACATGTGCAATTGGCATTACGGTACTTGGCACGTTCACCGACAGAGCAGTTCAGCTTTTGGGTTAACCTGTCCAATGGCAATTTATAGCGTCCTGAAGTTCGAGAATGATCTTCGGGTACATCAGATATCTTTAGTGATGTTGACCAAGGACCATGCAGTATAGAGAAGAAATTTACACAATGCTACAACCATTGATACTCTCTGTCCTCTGATCATCTATGTCCACCAGCAAATGTAGAACGATCTATGGAGGGAGGAACTGCAGCTGGAGACACTGACATATGTCCAAACAGAACTGAGCACAGCCGTCATCTCATTACCGTAGACGATTTATTAATTTATTTACTCATGGCTTAAATTCCGCAGAAACTGTGGAAGAACAATGCATATGTCAGTTACGGCTACAGGTACTTGCTATTGGCAGTATGGGGCTTGGCTGATCAACCAACACAGCACCGTGGACGCAGGAATTACATATTCATGAATGATTTAAGCGGCATAACATATGTGGAATAATCAATAGATAGATTATATATCGGAAGTGAGATGAAAATTTGACAATACCGTTCCACATGTACCCTTCTGCATACTACTGCAGCCATTGTTCTAACCTATTCGTCGAAGATCTAAAATATTCAGCAACTGTAGTATCATGGAAGGAATGTTTCATTGTCGCTGGAGGCATTTACACGTGTCAAAACGGTACTGATTATGTCCACCAACAGAGTACAAAAGCCGTTTGCATGTTCTGGTGACAGATGATTAAAATTATGCAGCTATTCTGGAATGAAAGAAAGCAGATACGTTGTCGCTCCAGAAGTTAACAATTGACAACGCAGTACAGGGTAAATCCATCATCACAGTACTTTAACCGTCTTACTAGCTCGTCCACTGATAACTCAATTTTAACAGCAATTCTTGAATAATCAATTTAGAGAACGGTTGTGGCTACAGGTATTTAAAGTTGACGGT
>NW_016913277.1:17506-22735 GCF_001483705.2 Eufriesea mexicana | reverse complement strand
ATCAATGTAAAGTAGGGTTATGGCTAGAGATATTTAAACTTCATATTCCGGTTCATAGTAATTACGTCAGCAGGGAACTGCAGCCGCTGGACTGATCTGTTCAATCATAAATTAATTCTATAGTAATTCTATAAAGACGAAAGCCAGAACCATTACCACTCTAGGCATTAGTAACCGACAGCTCAGTACCAAGAACAGTCATCATAACAATACCGTAGTCGCTGAATTAATCTGTTCACTGATGACGTAAGTTCCACAGTGGCTCTAGTACAATCAAGGTACACGTCAGTTATGTGTAGAGGCATTTACAGTTCCCAGAACGGTAGCTGGTACATCAACCAACAGGACAGTGCAGCCGTTGGATTAAGCAGTTCAGGTACGATTTACATTCCATTGCAATTCTAAACTGACGAAAGACGTAACCGCTATGACTCGAGGCATTTGCAATTGATATAACAATACTGAGTACAGCCAGCATCACAGCACAGCAACCACTGAAATAGTCCGTCCCGTGACGATGTAAATTCAACAGTGGTCCTGGAATAGTCAAGGAATATATCAGCTATGGATTGAGATGTTTGCAATTTCGAGAAGAGTAGATGGTACATCCACCAATAGATGACTGCAGCCGTTGGATTAATCTGTTCAGTGATGATATAAATTCGACAACAGATCTAGGATAGTCAATGTATGCATCAGTTGTGTCTAGAGATATTATCATTTCCCGCTACGGTGTGTGGGACATCGACCGACAGTGCAGATTAGCCGTTGAATTATGATGTACAGTGATGATATATATGCTATTGCAATTATAGAGTGACATAGGACAGGCGCAGCTTCGCTCGAGTCGTCAACAATTGACGACACAGTGCGGAGTACAGCCATAGACACAGCACTTTAGTCGTTGCACTAACTTGCACGCTGATAATTTATGTTCCACGTCAATTCTATGATAATCAAATTATAGTACGGTTACGGCTAGCGATATTTGCAATTGACAGTACGGTTCTCACTACATCCTCCATTGCAGGACTGCAGCCGTTGGAATGATCTGTTCAATGATGAGTTTCATTCCACAGTAGTTCTAGAATGTTCAATGCAACATTCGCTTCTGTATAGAGACATTTAAATCTCCCAGTACGGTTGTTTGTACATGCATCGATAGACCACAGCAGCTGTTGTATTAATCTGTTCAATGATGGTTTGAAATCCATACCAGCTATAAATTAGTCAATGTACACATCAGCTATGGCTAGGGGCCTTAAAGATTCCAATTACGGTGTTTGGGACATCGACCGACGTTGCAATTAAGCCGTTGCGTTAAGACGGTCAGCGATGATTTAAATAATATTGCAATGCAAGAGTGAAAATGGACAAGCCCATTATCGCTCGAGAGAGTAACAATTGTCGAATCAGTAGTGTGTACAGCCATAATAACGGTTCTTTCGCCTTTGGACTAATTAGTTCACAAATAATTTATGTTTAAACGCAATACTTGAATAATCAATGCATGGTACGGTTATGACTACAGATAATTGCAATTGTTAGTACGGTACTTAGTACATCAATCAAGAGAGCACTGTAGCCGTTTAATTAGCTTGTTCAATGGCGATGTATATTCCATAGCATTTCTGAAGCAAGAAAGGAGGTATCCAATATATCTCGAGATAACAGCAAATGACACTACAGTTCCGTGTGCAGCCGTCATAAATGTATAGCAGCCGCTGTATTAATCTATACACTCATGGCTTTAATTCCATAGCATTTCTAGAATAATCAATGTATGCATCAGTTATGGCTGGAGATATCTTCAAATCCCAGTGCGGTGGTTGCTTCATCCACAAATAAAGCACTGTTGCCGTTAGATGAATTTCTTCATTGAAGCTTTATGTTCCAGATGGTGTCTGTGGTTGTCAGTCCATAGTACGGTTATGTCTAGTGATGTTTACAATTCCCAGCATGGTACTTAGAATATATATCAGCAGAGCGCTGCAGCCGTTCGAATTAACTGTACAGTGATGATATGGACCCTACAGCAATTCTACAGTTGAAGAGAAGGGTTATTCATATTTCGAGATGATAACGAGAGATATAACAGTACTGAAATTAGCCATCTTCACAGTACTGTAGACGTTGCATTAATATGTCAACTGATAATGCAAATTCCAATCCATGTCTATGGATATTACGGTATAGCACGGTGATGGCTAGACAAATTTATAATTATCCGTACGTTTCACACTACATCCATCGTCAGAGCACTTTGGCCGCGGGATTGATCTGCTCATTAATGATTTTGATTCTATAGCAATCCTAGGATGGTAAATAACATATCCTGTACCGCTCGAGATATTAGAACCAGACAAAGCGCTAATGAATGCAGCCATCACAACAGTACTGTTTGCAGTTGGATTATTTCCTTCACTGATGACTAAAACTCCACAGTAATTCTACAATGACCAATGTATAAATAAGTTGAGGCTGGAGATATTTACATTTCCCAGAACGGTAGATGGTACATCCACCAATAGATCGATGTAGCCGTTGGATTAACCTGTTCAGTGGCGATAAAGTACCTATTGCAATTCTAGAATGACACAGTTCTGGACCATTACCGCTCGACATATTAACAATTGACGAAGCAATACTGAGTACATCCACCATCAGAGCACCTTAGCCGTTGGAATAGTTTGCTCACTGTTATATAAATTTAACCGCCATTCTACAATAATTAATAAATGGTACCATTATGGATAAAGATAATTACAACTTACAGTACGGTACATAGTTCATCCGCCAACGGTGCAATGTAGCCTTTCGTTTAAGCTGCTCAATGATAATGTAGGTACTGTAGTGATTTCAGAACGAAAGATACATATACGTCATTGCTCGAGACATCTAAAATTCACATAACAGTACAGTTTGCAGCCGTCACAACAATTTTGCAGAATTTGTGTATGTCTATTAACTTATGACTTAAATACTCCGTCAGATTTAGACAATAAATGTATACATCAGCTACGGCTAGGAATATTTACTATTCCCCGTAGAATAATTGGTGCATCCACCAATCGAGCAATGCAGACGATGGATTAGACGCTAGAGTGATGATGTATATTCTATTGCAATTATAGAATAACAAAGGACTAAACCATCGTCGCTCGAGGTGTTATGAATTGATGAAACAGTAATGGGTACAGCCATATTCACAGTCCTTAAGCCGCCGGTCTAAATAGTTCACTGATAACTTATGTTTAACAGCAGATCCGGAACAATGAATTTATAGTACCGTTACGCCTAGGGATATCTACAATTGACAGTACGGTACTTAGTACATCCGTCAACAGAGCACTATAGCCGTTGGATTAACTTGTTCAATGATGACGCAGATTCTATCGCTATTTTAGAGTGATTGGGGACAGAACCGTTGTAGCTCGGGATATAAACAACTGACGACACAGTACTAAGAACAGCCATCATCACATTACTGTAGCCGTTTGATTAGCTTGTTCATTGATGGTACAATGTCGACAGCCATTCTAGAATGATCAATCTATTGTGCGGTTACGGCTTGAGATATTTACATCTGTCATTACGGTACTTATTTCATTTACCATTAGAGAACTGTAGCCGTTGGATTAATCTGTTCAATGATGCTTTACATTCCTTAGAAATTCTAGAATGACATAAGACATTGCCGCTCGACATAATAACAATGGACAACACAGTGCTGAGAGCAGCCATCATAACGTTAATGTAGCTGTTGGATTTATTTGTTCAATGATGACTTATATTCCACTGTTGTTCTAGAGTAATGAATGTATGAATCTGTTATGGCTAGAGATATATGCAATTCACAGTACGATATTTCGTACACCCATCACCAGATCGCAGTAACTGTTGGAGTGATCTGTTGAGAGATGATTAAAATCCTATTGCATTTCTAGGATGACAAAGGGCACATCCATTACGGCTCGAAGTATTAACAACTAACAATACAGTACTCAGTACAGCATTCAACTCAGTACTGTAGCAGTCGTATTAACTTGTTGGCTGATGATGAAAATTGCAAGGAGAGTGTAGAGTAACCAACGTATAGGAGGGATATGGCTAGGGTCATTCACAACTGCGATTATAGTTCTCAGTACATCCATGAACGGATTACAGTAGCCATTTCATTGGTCTGTTCCGTGATGGCTAAATTCCATAGCAATTAAAGAATAATAAAGGGCAGGCCAATTACCGCTCGAGATATTAACAACTGAGAACACAGTACAAGTACAGCCACCTTCACAGTACTTTAGCCGTCGGATTAATTTGTTAACTGAATATGTAACTTCCAATGGAAGTCTTGGGCAGTCAATGTATAGCACGGTCATGGCTAACGATATTTATAATTGTCAGTACGGTAGATGGTACGTACTCCAATAAAGCACTGTAGCCATTTGATTAATCAGATCAGTTATGATTTATATCCCATTCCATTTCTAGAATTACAAAGAACTGACCCATTATCGCTGAAGACATTAACAATAGACGAGTGAGTAGTTGGTACACTCGTCATCACATTACCTTTCCCGTTGGAGTAGCTTGTTCACTGATGACATAAAGACTACATTAGTTCTAGAATAATAAATGCATAGTACCGTTATGGCTACAGAAATTTACAGCTGAGTGTACGGTGCTTATTACATCCGTCAACGGGGCACTGCAGCCGTTGAATTAACACGTTGAATGATAACGTTTTTCGGATAGCAATTCTACAGTGACCAAAAGAGTTCCTTTAGAGCTCGAGATATTGACAGATGACATAACAGTTCTGAGTACAGCATTCAGCACTGTACTGCGGCCGCTGAGTTTATCTCCTCAGTGACGACTTAAATTCCTCAGTAGTTCTGGATAAGTCAATGTATACATCAGATATGGCTAGAGATATTTAGAACACGCAGAGCGGTATTTGGTGCAAAAGCCAACTGAGCACTATAGCCACCGGAATAATTTTTACACAGATGATATAAATTCCGAAGCAAGTCTAGGGTAGTAAATGTATAGTATGGTTGTGCCAGGAGACATTTGCAATTGACATTACGGTTCCTTGTACATCTTTCAAGAGGGCACTGCAACCATTGGATTATCCTGCTCAATATTGATGTATATTGTATAGCTATTCCGGAATGGCAGAGAAGGTCTCCGTTATTGCTCGGGAAATTAACAACTGATATAACAGTA
>NW_016913277.1:10077-14606 GCF_001483705.2 Eufriesea mexicana | reverse complement strand
ACTGACCCATTGTCTCTCGAGTACTTAGCTGCTGACGAAGGAGTACTGAATATAATCTTCACAGCACTCCACACGTTGGATTAACGGGATCACTGGTGACGTAATTTCCAAAGCAAGTCTATAGTAATCAATGAATGGTGCGGATATGGCTAGATACATTTAAAATTCGCAGTACGGTTCATAGTAGACCCATCGACAGAGCACTATAGTAGTAGCATTGTTCTGTACACTGACGACCTTGATTGTACAGCAATTATAGAATGACAAATCACAGACCCATTATCACAAGAGATACTAACTATTGACGACAAAGTACTGCGTACAGGCATCATAACAGCACGGTTGCCATTAAATTACGTTATTCACTGAAGATGTGAATTCCGAAGCAGTTCTGGAGTAACCAATGTGTACTAGGTTTATGGCTAGGAGTATTAACATCTGATAGTACGGTATTCAGGGCACCCACCGAAATAGCACTGCAGCTGTTTGATTAATCTTTTCATTAGTGATATAATGTCTACAGCAGTTCTAGAATGAAGAACGACTGATATATTTTCCTTCGAAACATAAACAATTGAAAATACAGTACTGAGCACATCCATAATCACAGTGCTATAGAAGCTTTATCACATGTTCACTGATGACGCAAGTTGCAAAGAAATTCTAGGATTGTCAATTTACGGTACGTGTATGTCTTGTGATATATACAGTAGATAGTATGTTACAAAGTACTTCCATCAACAGAGCACTTTTGGCGTTGGATTAAGCAGTTCACTGATGATATAAATTGCCTAGCAGTTCCGGAATGGTATCATTGCTATCCATTATCGCCGTAGCCATTATCATTTGACATTAAAGGCCTGAGTACAGCCATCATCACAATACTGAAACCGCTGTCTTACTTTGTTCACTGACGATACTAATTAAATAGCTACTCTAGAATAACCTATTTATGGCACGACGAGGCTTGCGATATTTGAATTTGACAGCACGTTTCTACGCACATCCACCAACCGAGCAACGTGGTCGCCGGTTAGTCTGTTCAATGATTATCTATACACGTTAGCAATTCTAGAAGGTCAAAATACAGAGCCATTACCACACCAGGCATCAACAATTGACATCACAGTCCTGAATACAATCATCATCATTGTACTTTAACATTTCGACTAAATTCTTCACTGATAATATAAGTTCGACTGCAATTCTAGGGTAATCAATCTACAATAATTGTAGGCCTGGAGATATTTACTATTGCCTATTAGTTGTTACATATCAACAGGGCCACTAGCAGTTGGATTGATCTGTTCATATGTGACTTAGATTCCATAGCAATACAAGAATGCTAACAGACCGATGCGATGTAGCTGGATTAGTGTTTACAATGATAATTTAGATCTCACTGCAAATATACAATGACAAAAGGTGATCCATTATCGCTCAAGATATTAACAATTTTCATAAGAGTACTGAGTAAAGCCACAATCACAGTATTGCAGCTGTTGGATTAATTTGTTCACTGATGGTATTATTCCTTCAGTAGTTCTTGGGTGATAAATGTATGCATCAACTGTGGCAAGTGATATTTAATATTTCCAGTCCTGTATTGGATGTGTCCATCAACAGAGCACTGTCGCCTTTCAATTAAGCTGGTGAATGTTGTTGCTGCTAATATAGCAATTCTAGATTGGAAAAAGACAAATCCGCTTTATCTCGAGATATTACGAATTTTCAGAACGGTACTGAGTACAGTTATAATCACATTACTGCAGCCGCTGGATTAATCTGTTCACTGATGACTTCAATTCTACAGTAGCTCTAGAATAATCAATGTGCACATCAGTTATGTATAGAGACATTTAGAGCTCCCCGTACGGTGGTTGGCACGTCAACCATGAGAGCACTGTAGCCATTGCATTAACCTCTTCATTGATGATATGAATACTATGGAAATTGTAGAATGACGGAGGAATGACCCATCATCGCTCGAGTCGTTTACAATTGACCAAACAATACTGCGTACAACCATCATCGTTGTACTGTAGTCGCTATACCTATTTGTTTACTGATGATATAAGCTCCAATGAAGGTCTAGAATAGTCAGTGTGCCGCACTGTTACGGCTAGAGGTATTTAGAATCGTAAGCAAGGTTCTTAGCTCATCTATCAACAGATCACTGAAAAATTAGATAGATCTGTACAGCTATGACCTATATTGCACTGTAATTCTAGAGCAATGAATGTATACATTACTAACGTCTAGAGATATTTACAATTGGCAGTGCGGTTCCTTGTTCATCCATCAAATGAGCACAGCCGCCTTTGTATAGGCCTGCTCAATGATGATTTATATTCTATAGCAATTCTGGAGTGACAAAGTGCAGAACCATACGCGCTCGATGCGTTAACAACTGACAACGCAGTACTAAGTGCAGACATCATCACAGAACTGTAGCTGTTGGATTGATTTGATCACTGATGGCTTAAATTCCACAGTAGGTCTACAATGACCAACGTTTGTATCGTTTACGATCGGGGACAACTAAAATAGCCAGTACGGTAGTTGATGCACCGGCCAGTAGATTCCGGTAGCCGCTGAATGGATCTGCTCAGTGATGGTCTATATTCTGTTGCAATTCTATCATGACGAAGGACTGACACAGCACCTAGCGGTACTTTAACAATTGACGAAATAGCACTGAGTACAGGCAGCATCGCACTACTCTGGCCGTTGGATAAATTGGTTCAGTGGTGATTTAGATTCCACAGTTGCTCTGGAAAAATTAATGCAAGGAACTGTTATGGCTAGAGATATTTACAATTCCCAGTGCAGTAGCTTTTAAGTCCACCAAGAGGTCACAGCAGGCGTTGGATTAATCTGATCACTGACGTTCATATTCCACAGCGGTTCTAAAATAATCAACGTGTACATCAGATATGACTAGAGATATTTACAATTCCCTGTACGGGGGTTTGGACATCCACCAATATACTACTGTAGCAGTTGGATTTATCTGTTCAGTGATAATATAAGTTCTATTGCAACTCAAAAATGACCAAGCGTTGACACATTATCGCTCCTTATATTAGCAAGTGAAAAAACTGTGCTGAGTACAGCCATCGTCAAATTACTACACCTGTTGGATTAATTTGTCCACTGATGATCTAAATTTCATAGCAAGCCTGGAGTATTCAATGTTGAGTATATATACGGCTAGAAATACATACATTTGTCAGTACGGTTCTTAATACATGAACCAACATAGGACGGCAGCCATTAGATTTATTTTTTCAATGGTGACATGGTTCCTGTAGCAATTCTAGAATAATAAAGGACCGGTCCGTTAGAGCTCGTATTACTAACAACTGATATCTCAGTACTATGTACAGCCATCGCAACAGTACAGTAGCCGTTGCATTAATTTGCTCACTGATAACTTAGGTTCCACTGCAGCTCTAGAATAATTAATGTAAAGTAAGGTTATGACTAGGGATACTTACAATTGACAGTACGGTACTTAGTACATCCATTAAACAGGGTGCAGTGGCCGCTGGACCAGACAGTTCAATGATGATACATTTTCTGTGACAAATCTAGGACGACAAATGGCTGATACGTTATAACTCGAGATAATAACATCTGACATAACAGTACTGAGTACAGCCATAGTCACAGTATTACAGCCATTGAATTAATCTGTTCACTGATGACTTAAATTCCACAGTAATTACATAATAATCTATCTGTATTTCAGTTGCGGACAGAGATATTTAAAATTCCAAGTACGGTAGATAGTACGCTCTCCAAGGGGGCACAGTAGCCTTTGGACCTATCAGTACAATGATTATTTAAATTCGAAGGTATGTCTAGTACTACAAACGTATGGTACGGTCATGGCTACACATATCTACATTTCCCAGTAAGGTAGTTGGTACATCCACGAACGGAGCGCAGTAGCCACTGGATTAATCTGTTCAGTGTTGAATTAAGTCCCTAAGCGTGTCTAGTGTAGCCAAAGTACTGTACGGCCGTGGCTAGAGAGATTTACCATTGACAGTGCGGTTCTCAATAAATAGGTCAACAGAGCACTGCAGACGTTGGGTTCACCTGCTCTGTGATGATGTAGATTCTACAAAAAATTTAGGGCGACAAAACACGGGCCCGTTATGTCTCGAGATATTAGCGATTGTCATAGCAGTATGCAGTACAGCCATCATCGCAACACTGCTGCCGCCGGAATAATCAGTACACACATTAATCAAATTCCGCGGTGATTGTAGAATAACCAGGGTGTACAGCAGTTATGGACAGAGATATCTACAATACACAGAACGGCGGTCTGTTCGTCCTCCAATAGACCACAGTGGCCGTTGTAATGAAATGTTCAACGCTGTTTCAATTCCCTTGCAGTTCTGGAATGACAAAGCACTAGCTCATTATCGCTCGAGATATTAACAAATGACGAAACACTAATGAGTACAGCTATCATCACAGTACTTTAGCCAATGTATCAATTTCTTCACTTATAA
>NW_016913277.1:0-6832 GCF_001483705.2 Eufriesea mexicana | reverse complement strand
TTCTTCGTTGGTGACATAAATTCCACAGTAGTTCTAGAATAATCAATGTATACAACAGTTATGGATGGAGATATTTATATTTCCCATAACTGTAGCTGGCACAACCACCAATAAGGCACTGTTGTCATAGCATTCACCTGTTCTGTGATGATTAATGTCAGATTCCAATTCTAGAATGACAAATGTCTGACACGTTATCCCTCGAGCCACTGGCAATTGGCGAAACAGTATTGAAGACCGCCATCGAGACAGTACGATAGATGTTGGATGAATATTTCACAGATGATGTAAATTCCGTGGCAAGTCAAGAGTAATAAATGTGTAGCACTGTTATGGCTAGAGATATTTATAATTATGTGTACGGTTCCTAGTACATCCTTCAACACACTACTGTAGCAGTTGGATTGATCTGTTCAATGATGATTTCGACTCTACAGCAATTCCAGGATGACAAAATGGAGATCCATTACATTTCGAGATAATAACAATTGACATAAAAGTACTGAGTACGGCCATCAGCACAGTGACGCAGCCGTTGGACTAACCTGTTCGCTCATGATTTAACTTCTACAGCAGTTCAAGAATAATTAATGTGTACACAAGGTATGGGGAGAGATGTTAACATTCCCCATTACGGTAGCTGGTACATTCACAGAGAAATCTGCACCCGTTGGATTAATCTGTTCAGTGATGGTTGACATTTCACGTTTTTTCTAGAATTATCAATGTATGTACCATTTATGGCTAGAGATATTTCGAAATGACAGTAAGGTTCTTAGTACATACACCACTAGAGCACTGTAGACGCAGAATAATCTGTTCAGTGATGATTCAAATTCTATTGAAATTTCTGAATGCCATAGGACTGACCAGTTATCGCTCTAGCAATTAACACGTGACGAATCCGTACTGAGCATATCCACCAGCACAATACTGCAGCCTTTGCATTAATCTGATCGCTGATGAATGAAACTCATCAGCACATGTGGAATAATCTATGTATATATCAGATGTAGCTAGAGTTATTGACTATTTCCAGTCAGATAGTTGTTGCTTCCACCAATAAAGCATTGTTTGCATTGGATAAATTAGTTCACTGATGACGTAGATTCCATAGAAGGTCTAGAGAGACAAATGTATAACATGTTTACGCCTAGAGATATTTACAACTGAGAGTACGCTTGCTAGTAACGCCATAAAAAGAGCACTCTAGCAGTTACATTGACATGTACCATGATTACTTGGATTCAACAGCAATTTCAGTATTACGATGGACAGATCGGATATATCCAGCGGTACTATCAATTGAGATAATTGTACCGTGGGCAGGCATCAGATCATTGCTGCAGCCGTTGGATAAGTCAGTTAACTTATGGCTTACATTCAACAGTATTTCTAGAATTATCAGTGTATACACCACTTACGCATATAGATATTTACAATTCCCAGAGCGGTAGTTGGAACGTCCTCCAATGGATCAATGCTGTCGTGAGATTGATATGCTCAATAATGATACAGTTCCCATTGCAATTCTAGAATGACAAAGGAGTGACCCATTATCGCTCGAGACATTGACAATTGACGAAAGAGTACTGAGCACAGACACCGTCACATTAATGCAGCCGTTCTATTACCCTGTCCACTCGGGGTTAAAATTCCTGAGTTGCTCTAGAAAACTCAATGCATACTACTGTTATGGCTAGAGATATTCAGATTTCCCAGGAAGTTAGTTGGTACTTCCACCACGAGAGCTCTGTAGCCGTTGGATTTATATGTTCAGTGAAGGCATGAATGCTATTGAAATTCTGGAATGACAAAGGACTGACCCATTATCGTTTGGGACATTAGCAATTGACAAAACTGTACTGAGTAAATAAATGTTTAATGTACTTTTGCCATTGGGCAAATTCTTCCACTGAAAATTTAATTTGAACAGCAATTCTAGAATAATCATTGTACAGTACGGTTGTATCTAGAGATATTTGCAATTGGCAGTACGGTTCGCAGCAATAGAGCGCTGTACACGTTTGTTCAATCGGTTCAGCGATGATTTAGTTCCTATTGCAATTCTAGAATGGCAAACGACTGCCCTGTTATCACTCCAGTACTTAAGTAATTACGAAAGAATAATAAGTACAGTCATCATAATATTACTTTATCCGTCGGACAACTTCGTTCACTGGCAACTTATGCTTAACAGCAAATTCACAATAGTCAATATATAGCACTGATACCTCTAGAGATATTCACAAATGACACTGCGGTACTTAGTATGTCCATCAATAGAGCACTGTAGCCGTTCGATTAAAGTGTTTAATGAAGATGTAGATTCCATAGCAATTCCAGAATGACAAAAGGTTGATCAGGTACAGTTCGAGTTACTAACAATTGACATAAGAATACTGAGTACAGCCACCATCACATTACTGCAGCCGTTGGATTAGCCTATCCACTGAACGTACAAATTCCACATTATTTCTATACTTGTCAAGGTATATATTGTTTATGGCTAGAGATATTTAAAGCTCCCAGTACCTTAATTGGTACATCCACAAATATAGGGCGGTGGCCGGTGGATTAATCTATTCAATCATGACTTCAATGCTATCGTAAATCTAGAAAGACAAAGAACTGAGCCATTATTGCTCTAGTTATTAACAATCGAGGAAACACTACTGAAAGTAGCCATCATCACAATACCTTAACCGTTGTCTAATTAGATCACTTATGATGATCATGCCAAAGCCAATCTAGGGTAATCAGTGTACAGTACGGTTAGGGCTGCAGATATTTACATTTGGCAGTACGGTGTTTATTACGTCCATCAAGAGAGCACTGTACCCGATGAGAAAGCATGTTCAATGGTAATGATATTTCTATAGCATTTCTAGAAGGATAAAAGGCAGATCCGTTATTGCTCGAGATATTAACAATTGACATAACTGAACTGAGTACAGCCATCACCACATTACTGTAGCAAATTGAATAATTTGTTCGCGGGTGATATGAATTCCGCAGCAGCTATAAAATTAGCAATGCATAGTTCGGTTATGTTTGGAGATATTTACAATTAGTTGTACTGTACCTGGTACATGTACCTTCAGATCACTGTAGCCGTTCGAATATCCTGTTCACTGATGATTTAGGCCTTATGATAATTATAGAATGATCAATGGATACATCATCAATCGGTAGTGACGTTGACAATTGGCAATACAGTGCTGAGCGTAGCCATCAAGAGATTACTATTACCACTGTATTAATCTGTTCGCTGGTAATCCAAAATTGTGTAGCAACTGCAGGATGCTCAATGGCAAGAGCAATTGTCGTTGGAGGAGATAACAAATGTCAATACAGTACTGAGTATAGTCAACAACAGAGCACCGTTGAGGATGGACTAACTTATGCACTGAATAATTAAATTTTACAGCAATTCTAGAGCAATGATTTCATACATCCGCCGCTGCTTGGTGCACTCAACGTTCACAGTGCTATACTCAGCACATGTACTGTAGCAGATGGAATAATTTGTTCATTGATGACTTAATTCCACAGCATTTCTAGAATGATCAATGCAGATGACGGTTATGTCTAGAGATATATACAACTTAGGGTACGGTACATCGTACACACACCACCAGAGCACCGTAGGTGTTGGATCAACCAGTTCTCTGTCGATCTATATTCCACAGCAATACTAGAATGAAGAAGGCAGATCAAATGTACTTCAACATATATGCAATAGACAATACAGTATATAGGACTGTTGTCATGGCGGTACTGTGAACGATAGATTAGTTTGCACATTTACGATTTAATTTCCTATGGTATTCCGGAATAGTCTTTGTCTATTACGGTTATGGCTAGAGCTAGTTACAGCTGACAGTACGGCACACAGTACGTACACCAACAGAACACTCTACGTGTTGGATTATACTTTTCACAGGTAATTCTCTTTCTGCAGCAATTCTAGAATGATGAGGGACTGATCCATTGTCCCCCGAGATATAAGGAATTTACATCACAGTACTAATTACAGCCATCCTCGTAGTACTGTAGCAGTTGGATACCTTTGTGCACTGATGACGTTAATTCCGAAGGAATTCTAGAATAACGAACGTATATTACAGTTATGGCCAGAGATATATACAGTTGTCCGTACTCTACGTATTCCATACGCTAACAGAGCACTGTATCTGTTGGATTAAGCTGTCCGCTGAAGATTTATATCCTACTGCAATTGTTGAATGACAAAAGACTGCTCCGTTGTGACTCGGGATACTAACATTTGACAATGCACTCCTAAGTAGCAGCCATCATCACACTACCGCATCTCTTGGGTTATTTTGGCCACTAATGACATCAATTCCGTAGCGATACTGGAACGACAAAGCCCTGATCCAGTTTCCCTCTGTATGTCAACAATAGACAACACCGTACTGAGTACAGCTATCATCACAGTATTGTATTCGTTCACTTAATTTGCTGGTTGATGATACAAGTGACACTGCCACTATGGAATAATCAATGTCTTGTACTCTTATGGCTGGAGACACTTGCAATTGACATAACGGTAATAAGTGCATCCGCCAGCAGAGCACTGTGGCAGTTGGATTCACCTGCTAAATGATGATTTAGATCTTATAGCAATTATATAATGAGGAGTGACCATTATCTCCCAAGATATTAACAATTGACAACACAGAACTGAGTACAGCCATCATCACATTACCGTAGCAGTTGCACTAATTTGTTCACTGGTGATTTAAATTCTACAATCAACCTAGAATAATCAAAGTATAGTAAGGTCATTTCAAGCGACTTTTCCAACTGGCAGTGCAGTACTCAGCACGTCCACCACAAGGACACAGTAGCCGTGAGACTTTCCTCTCCAGTGACGATTTAGGTTTTATTGCAAACCGACAGTGATTAAATATGGATGCAATATACCTACAGGCATTATCAGTTGACATGGCAGTATTGGGTACGGCCACCATCACAGCAACGTAGGCGTTGGATTAATTTGCTCAATGATGATATAAGTTCTGCAGCAATTCTAGAATGGACAATGCATATTGCGGACATGGCTCGAGATGTTTAAAATTAAAAGTTCGGTACTTAATAAATACACCAACGGGGCACTGTAGAAGTCGGATTTATCTGTTCAATGATGACTTAGATAATATAGCAATTCTAAAATGCCGGCCGACACACCCATTACCGACGGAGGTATTAGCAGTAGGCAACACAGTACCGATTTAAGCCATGACCACAGTACTGAAGCAGTTGCACAACTTTGTTCAATGATTATTTATGTTAAACATCCATTCTAGTTTAGTCAATGTATAGCACCGTGATGGCTAGATATATTTATAGCTGTCATTACTGTACTTATTAGATCCACCAGGAGAGCACTGTAGTCGCCTTATTAATCTGTTTAATGATGAATTGGATCTTGTAACAGTTCTAGACTGACAAAATACAGATCCACTATCGCTCGAGTCAATGATAGTCGTCGAAACTGTGCCGAGTACAGGCATAGTCGCAGAATTGTATCCGTTGCATTAATTTGTTCACTGATGGATTGATGCCCATACTAGATCTGGAATAATCAGTCTATTGTACGGTTATGGACAGAAACATCTGCATATGACAGTACGGTACTTAGTACATCCATTAAACAGTGTAATGTAGCCGCTGGATTAGCCAGTCCTATGATGAGATAGATTCTACAGCAATTCTAGAATGACAAAGGGCAGATCCGTTATAGCCCGAGATATTAGCAATTGACATAACAGTACGGAGTGCAGGCATCATGACAGTACTGCAGCGGCTATAATAATCTGTTCGCTCATGATTTAAGTTCTAGAATAATCAATGTATACATCAGTTACGGGCACACACATTTACAACTCCCTGTTTGGCTGTTGGTGCATCCACTAATGGAGCACTGTAGCCGTTGGATCAATATGTTTAGTGATGATTGCTATTCCGCGGAGGTTCTAGAATATTCAGTGCATAGATCAGATATGGGTAGAAGCATTTACAGTTCCCAGTATGATCTTTGGTACATCCACATACAGAGCACTGCAGCCGCTGGATTAATATGTTCAGTGATGATTTAAATTCCATTTCAGTTCTAGAGTGACAGAAGACAGACCCATTAGTGCTCGAGACATTAGCAGTTAACGAAATAGTACTGACTACAGCCATAATCACAGTACTTTATCGTTGGGAATAATTTGTTCATTGATAACTCAAGTTTAACAGCAATTCTAGAATTATCAATGTGTAGATCACTTATGGTTACTGATATTTACAATCGACAGTACGGTACTTAGTACAGCCACCAACATAGTACTCTGGCCGCTTGCTTGGTATTGGCACTGATGATCTATACTCTATGAAAATTCTGGAGCGACCAACGGGCGGGTCATGTATCGGCAGTGATATTGACAAATAACAACAAAGTGCTGAGTGTAGCCATCTACTCGTACTGTATCCATTGGAATAGTCTGTTCGCTGTTCCACTAAGATGTTCTGTATTTGTCGAATTATCAATGGATAGAGCAACTTTCGCTGGAGGAAATTACTCGCGTCAAAACAGAACGGGGTACGGCCATCATTACTGGACTGTAGCCAGTTGATTAATTTGTTTACTGACAAGTTAAATTCCGCGGCAGTTCTAAAATTTTCAATGCATACATGAGACATGGTTAGAGACATCTACAATTTTCAGTACTGTGTTTAGTGCATCCACCAACATTGCACTGTAGCCTTTGGAATAGCCTGCTCAGTCGTGATTTAAACTGTATAGCAGATCGCAAATGAT
>NW_016913276.1:18510-20902 GCF_001483705.2 Eufriesea mexicana | reverse complement strand
ATAGTTTAGACTCCTGTGCTATAGACTGCTATTCGCGGATTTCCGCGCTCTACACTTTTCTAACATTTTCTTCTTGGCTCTGAGGAGGCCAGCAATAGTGGTGCCTTGGCACGTTACATTGAGCTAGATTACACTTAGCTAGCTCAGGTTACGTCAGGTCAGGTTAGGCTACCTCAGCTTTTGTGCCGTACGCTGCTATTCGGTGGATATCTGCGATCTACTGAGTTCTAGTATTTTCTGCTTGACTCTGGGGGTCGAGCAACCGCGGCCTTGGCACGTTAGGTTAATCTAGGATGCATTTCGTTATATTACGTTTTGATAGGCAAGGGGAGGCTAGCTTTGACCTTTGTGCTATACATTGGAATTCGGTGGATTTTTACACTCTACGTTGCTCTACAATACTATGCTCGACTTTGTGAATGCCACTAATAGTGGTCTCGGGCCGTTTTGTTGAATTAGGCTTCGTTTGGCTACGTCACGCTAGCGTGGGTTAGGCTTGGACAGATATGACTTTCGTGGTAAACGTTGATATTCGGTGGATTTCTGCGCTCTACTGTGCTCTACAATATTCTGCTTGCTCGACGGGAGAACAGCAACAGCGGTTGCCGCACGTTGTGTGGAGTTAGCGTATGTTTCACTACGAAGAGGTCCATAAACTAACAGCATATACCGCGAAAGTCATAGCTACCCTATCCAAACTTAACCATATGTAACATAATCGAACGTAACCGAACTAAAACTAACGTGCCTAGGCCACTAATGCTGGCCTCCCAGAGACGAGCAGAATAAACTAGGGAACGGAAGAGCACAGAAACCCGCCGCAATGCAATGTATAGCAAGAGAGTTGAAGACATCCTATCCCGACATGAACTAACCTAAACCAACCAAGCGAAGCGTAACTAAACGTAACGTGGCGAGACCACTATTCCCGGCATCCCCTTATCCTAGCAGGACATAATAGTGCGTAGTAGGGCGCAAAAATCCACGGAGCAACGGAGAACAGCACAAAAGTCAAAGCAACCCTGTCCTGACATAGCCAAAGTTAACACAATCGAAAGTAACAGAACTAAAGCCAACGTGCCGATGACACTACGGCTGCCCTCTTCTGAGTCGAGCGGAGCATATAAGAGCGCAGTAGAGCTCAGAAATCTGCCGAATAGCAGCCTGAGGCACGAAAGTCAAAGCCACCGTCCCCAAACCTAACTGCACGGAACAAGAAGGAACGTAACCTGACACAAGCTTTCGAGCCTCAGACACAATTGCTGGCCTCCCCAGTGTCGAGTAGAGTATAGCACAGCTATGTAGAGCGCCGAAGTCTATCGAATAGCAGTGTACAGCGTAAAAGTCTGAGCTATTCTATCCTAAACCTTACAAACGTAATATCATCTAACGAATCCTAACTTAACTTAACGTGCCGAGACCACAATTGCTGGATTCCCCGGAGCCGAGCCGTGTATACTAGAGCGCAGTAGAGCGCAGAAATCCATCGAATTGCCGCGTATACCAGGAGAGGCAAATCCATCCAAACTTACCCAAACTAACATAACGAAACCAAACGTATGCTCACTCAATTTAACCGGCAGAGACCACCATCACTGGCCTCCCCAGTATCGAGCAGGCAACAGTAGAGGACGTAGAGCCTGGAAATACGCCAAAATGGGGTGTATAGCACAAAACTCATACGCGCCCTAACAAAACTTAACCAAACCTTCCCTAACCAAACGTAACCTAACCGAACCTATCGTGCCACGACCGCTATTGCTGGCCCCAAGTCAGATAAGCAGAGCATAGCAGAGCAATCTAGAACACTGAAATCGTCCGAAAATCAGTGTATAACGCAAAAGTCAGTGCTATTCCAACCGAACCTACCCAAACCTAACACAACAAAATGTAACATAACTCTACCTAACGAGCCGAGAGCACTATTCTTGGCGTTCAAAGGAACAAGCAGAGTGTGAAAGTGCACAGAAGAGCGCAGCTTTCCATAGAATAGCACGGTGTAGCACAAAAGCCAAAGCTACTCAAATCTAGCGCAACGCAACCTAACGTAAACATACACAATGTAACTCAACTTAACGTGCCGAGACCACCAATGCTGGCCTCCCCAGCGCCGGACAGAGCATATTGCAGCTTAGTAGTGTGCAGAAATCTACCGAACAGCAGTGTAGAGCTCAAAAGTCAAAGCCGTACCAACCATACCTATACTAACGTAACCAAACCAAACGTAGCATAACACACCCTAACGTGCCGGGACCTATATTGCTACCCAGCTCAGAGCAAAGCAGAACATATCGGAGCAGAGTAAAGCGCAGAAATCCACCGCACTGGAGATTATTTCACAAAAGTCAAAGATATCCTGACCCAAGTTAACCAAACGTAACATATCCAAACG
>NW_016913276.1:8243-14606 GCF_001483705.2 Eufriesea mexicana | reverse complement strand
AACATGACACATCGTAACGAGCAGAGACCAATACTCCTGCCCTTCCCATAGCCAAGCTGAAAGCATTGGGGCACTGTAGGGTGCAGAAATCCACCTAATAGCAGACTATGGCGCTGGAGTCAATGCTATCCCCTCCTAACCTAACCAACCGTAACATAGCCAAACGTAGCATAACCCAACATGACGTGCCGCGACATCTGCTCCTGGCCTCCCCGGAGCAAGGCAGAATGTAGCAGAGCACAGTCGATCACAGAAATCCACCGAATAACAGCGTACAGCACGAAAGTCGTAGCCAAACACACCAAACATAGCCTAACGTAGCCTAACCAGACGTGAGCTAACTCAACATAACGTGCCGCGGCAGCTATTTCACGTCTCCCCATGGTAGAGCAGAGTAGAGCAGAACAATGTAGATCGCATAGATCTACCGATTAGCTGTGTATAGCACGAAAATCGTGGATATCATAACCCAACCTGGCATAACCTAACAACCAAACGTAGCTTAACTCAATAAAACGTACCGCGACCGCTATTGATGGCATCCGTAGAGCCAAGCAGAGAATGTTAGAGCACGCTAGAGCGCAGAAATCCACCAAATAGCAGTGTATAACACAAAGACCAAAGTAGCCTACCCTAATATATCCAGGCTCAACATAACCAAACGTAACATAGCTCAACCTAACGTACCCCGGCCACTATTGCTGGCCTCCACCGAGCCGAGCGGAACTTACTGCCGGACAGTAGGGAGCAGAAGTCTGTAGAAACACAGTGTATAGCACAAAAGTCATATATACCCAGATCTAACCTGAGCTAAGGTAACGTAACCAATCTTACCCTAGCTTAACGCAACTTGGCGCGGGTACTAATGCTGGCCGCACCAGGGCCAAGCAGAATGTAGTAGAGCGCAGTCGAGCGCAGAAGTCCGACGAAAAATACTGTACAGCACGAAAGCCAAAGCTACCGTTTCCGAACATGGTCCAACCTAAACTAACCAAACGTAACCTAACTGAACCTGACCTGCCGAGATAAATATTGCTGGCATTCCGAGCGTTAAGCAAAATTCATTAGAGCACAGTAAAGCGCGAGAATGCTCCGAATAGCAGCGTACAGCAAAAAAGTCAAAGCTATTCACACCTAACCCAAACAAATATAACATAATCAATCATAGCATAACGAAATCTGACTTGACGAGACCACTATTACTGGCCACCGCAGATTCGAGTAGAGTATCTTGGAGCACATTAGTTCGCAGAAGTCCATAGGATAGCTGTGTTGAACACAAAAGTCAGAGCTATCCTGACCTATCCGAAACTAACCTGACCCCAACAAACGTAATGTAACGAAACCCAACGTACCGCGACCAGAATTACTGCCATCCAAAGAGCCAAGCTGAGCATAATATATGAGAGTAGGGCGCAGGAATCTATGGAATCGCAGTGTATAGCAGAAAAGTCTAAGCAATCTTGTCCAAACCCAACCAAGTGTAACATAACAAAACGTAGCACAACTCAACCCAACGTGTCGAGAACAATATTGCTGTCCTCCCGAGAGCCAAACATAGCGTATCGGACGGGAGCAGAGCGCAGAAATCCTTAGAACCGCAGTGTATAGCAGAAAAGTCAAAGATATCCAAACCTAAACCAAAACAACGTAACATAACCAAACGATGCCTAACCCATCATAACACGCCGCAACCACAATTTCTGGACTCCGCAGGGCCAAGCAGAATATGCTAGAACACATTAAAGCGTAGAAGCCGACCACATTCCAGTATATAGCACAAAAGTCAAAGGTACCTCGACCACACCTAACCTAACCTAACCTAACCAAACGTAACAAAACTCTACGTAGCTTGTCGCGACCTCTATTGCCGACGTCCCCAGAGACAGTCGTTATATGACAGAGCACGGCAGAACACAGAAGTCCATAGAATATCGGTGTTGGGCACAAAAGTCGAAGCTATCCTGTCCTAACCGAACCTAACCTAACCTAGCCATACGTATTCTAACTCAACCTGACGTGCCGAGACTGGTATTGCTGGCCACCACAGTGTCAATCAGAGCATACTGGAGGAGAGTAGAGTGCAGAAATTCATAGAATCGCAGCGTATTGCAGAAAGATCGAAGCAATACAAACACAACATAAGCAAACGTAAAACGGTTAAACGCATCCTACCTCAAGCTAATGTGCCGAGGCCACTATTACTGGCTTCCTTAGAGCCAAGCAGAACATCTTAGAGCACAGTAGAGCGCAGAAGTCCCCCGCATTACAGTGTACAGCACAGAAGACAAAGATACCCTAAGCTAACTCGGACAAACTTTTCCAAACCGAAAGTAACATAACTCAACATAACGCGCCACGGCCACTACCTCTGGCCTGCCAAGAGCAAAGCAGGGCATGCTTTTGTCACTGTGCTGCGCAGAAATCCACCGAGTGGCAGTGTGTAGCGCGAAATTCAAAGCAATCCTAGCCTAATCTAACCAAACGTGACATAGATCAACCTAACGTGCCTAGATCATTATTCCCGTCCTCCCCAGAGCCAAGCAGAATATACTAAAGCACAGTAGAGCGCAGAAATCCGCCGCATTGCAGTGTAAAGCACAAATGTCGGAGATATGCTAACCTAGCTTGATTTATTCAAATCCAACCAAACGTACGGTATCTCAACGTAACGTGCAGATGCCACTATTGCTGGCACTCACAGAGCCAAGATGAACATATTAGCCCGCAGTAGGGTGCAGAAATCCGCCGAAAAGCAGTGTGTAGAGTAAAAGTCATAGCAAGCGCCTCCTAACCTAATGAAACGTAACGCAACCAAACGAATCGTAACTAAAGCTAGCGTGACACGATCGCTATTCCTGGCCTGCCCAGGGTCAAGCAGAGCATATTAGAGCGCAGCAGAGGGCAGAGATCAACCGAAGAGCAGTGTAAAGCACAAAGGTCGAAGCTATCCAATCCTAACCTAGCCAAGCCTAACCTGACACATCGTAACCGGTCGCCACAGCTATTGCTGGCTTCCCCAGGGCCATGCAGGACATATTAGAGGAGAACAGTTTGCAGAAATGAGTTGAAACGTAATGTATATCAGAAAAATCAATGCTATCCGAGCCTTCCCCTTGCTAACTTAAACTAACCATACGTAACCTAGCACAACCTAACACGACGCGGCCAATATTACTAGCCACCCCGTGGTAAAGCAGAGCATATTGGAGCACAGTAGAGCGGAGAAGTCCTCCGAATAGGAGTGTATCACACAAAAGTTGAAGCCATCCATTCCTGACCCTACAAACCGTAACATAACCAAACAAAACTTAACTTAATGTGATTTGCCGCAACGACATTCATTGGCATCGCCGGATTCGAGCAGAGTTTAGTAGAGCACCGTAGATCGCAGAATTCCGCGGAATAACAGCGTACAACACGAAACACAAAGCTATCCGAACCAAATCCAAACTAATGTAACATAGACAAACGGAGCCTAATTGAACCGAGCGTGCCGAGACCATAATTGCTGGCATCCACAGAGCCAAGCAGAGCATATTTGAGTACGGTAGAGCGCTGAAATACACGGAGTAGCAGGGTACGGCACAAAAGTCAAAGCTACACTCGCCTAACCTAAAAAAACGTAACATAAACAAACGTAACGTAACACAGCCTGCGGTGCCACGACCACTATTGCTGGCCTCACGAGAGCCAAGCAGGGTATAGCAGAGCCACGTAGGACACTGAAATTCACAGAAGAGGAATGTATAGCACAGGAGTCAAGGCTAACCCAATCAAACATAAATAAACCTTGACTAGCCAAACGTAACATAGCTCAAACTAACTCGCCGCTGCCAATATTCCTGACGTCCCCGGACACAAGCAGAGCGTGGTAGCGCAGGGTACAGCGCAGAATTCCGAAGAATAGCATGGTGTAGCACAAAAGACGGAGCTGTCCTAACCTAACGCAATGAAACCTAACAGTACCACGCGCAATATAAATTAACCTAACGTGCCGCCTCCACCATTGTTTGCCTCCAAAGATTATCACAGGGCATAATAGAGCTACGCAGAGCGCAGAAACCCAGTGCAGAGCGGTGAAAAGCGCGAGTGCCGTAGGTAGCATTGCATAACCTGACATAACCTAACCAAACCAACTGTAGCATAACTCATAATAACATGCAGCGGCCACTGCTCGTGTCCTCCCAATGGCCAAGCCGAATGTAGTAGAGGACAGTAGATCACAGGAATACACCGAATAACAGTGTATAGCACGAAAGTCAAAGCTGTCCTAACCAAACTTAACCTAACCTAACCTAACCAAGCGCAACTTAACTCAAACTAAGGTGCCGCGACCGATATTGCTCGCATCCACAGAGTCGAGCAGAGTACAACAGAGCAATCTAGAGCGAAGAAATCCTCCCAATAGCAGTCTACGTTACAAAGTCGAGGATAACCTAACCTAACATGGCTCAAGCTAACCTAACCAAATGTAGCGTAACTGAACACAACGTGCCGAGACCGCCGCTAGTATCAACCCCAGTGCCAAGCAGAATACAGTAGAGAACAGTAGATCACAGAAATCCACCTCACTGCTGTGCATAGCACAGAAGCCATAGCTATCCTGACACATCCTGACCATACATTACCTACCCAAACGTAGTGTATCTAAACATACCGTGACACGACCAATATTGCTGGCATCCCCAGAGTCAGGGACAGCACACTAGAGCACATTAGAGCGTAGAAATGCACCGAATAGCAGTGTACTGCCCAAAAGTCGTAGCTGCCCCAACCTAACCTAATCAAACACGACATAACCAAACGTATGCCAAAAAACCTAAGGTGACGCGACCATTATTGCTGGCCTTCCCAGAGCCAAGCAGAAAGTATTATGGCACTGCAGGTCGCAGAAATCCACCTATCAGCGGCCATAGCGCTAAGGTCAATGCTACGTCTCCTAACCTAACCAAACGTAACACAGCCGAACGTAACCTAACTCAGCCTAACGTGCCGAGAACGCTCTAGCTGCCCTCACCAGAGCCAAGCAGGACATACTAGAGCACAGAAGATAGCAGACACCCACCAAAGAGCAGCGTACAGCACAAAACTTAAGGACATACTAACCAAACTTAGCCTATCCCGACCTAACCGCACGTAACCTGACCAACCATAACGTGCCGAGACCAATATTGCAGGCTTTCCGATAGCCAAGCTGACAATGTTAGAGCACCGTAGCGCAACGACATCCGCCCATTAGCGGACTAAAGAACTATAGTCAAAGCTATCCTCCCCTAACCTTTCCAATCGTAACTTAACCTGACATGGCATAACACAACCTAACGTGCGGCGACCGCCTTTGCTGGCCTCCCCAGGGCCAAGCAGACCAAACTAGTGGAGAGTAGAATGCAGAAATCCGTAGAATCGCAGTGTATATCGGAAGAGTCATAGCAACGCGAACATAACCCAAAGCAGCAGAACTTCACCAAACTTAGCCTAACTAAGCCTCACGTGCCTGGACGGCTATTGCTGCCCTCACCAGAGCTAAGCTGGACGTACAAGAGCACAGTAGAGCGCAGAATTCCAGCAAACAGCAGTGTACAGCACAAAAATTGTAGCTATCCAAACAAAACTTTGCCTAACCCACCCGAACCGATCGTAACGTGACTCAACATAACGTGCAGGGACCACTATTGCTGTCCGTCACAGAGGCAGGCTGAAAATATTAGAACATCGTAGGGCGCAGCGAACCACCTAATAGCAGACTCTAGCGCTAAAGTCGTAGTTCCCTTCTCCTAACATAACCAACCGTAATATTTCCGAACGTAAACTAACTCATACTAACGTGCCGCGACCACTATTGCTGGCCTCCACATAGCCAAGCAGATCACATTAGAGGAGAGTAGAACGCAGGAACCCATGGAATCGCAGTGTATATCAGAACGGTCGAAGCTACCAAAGCCTAACCCAAACCAACAGAACATAGCCAAACATGGCCTACCTCAAGCTAGCGCGCCGAGAACGCTGTTGCCGCCACCAACAGCCAAGCAGGATACGGTGTAGCACAGTTGCAAGCAGAAGTACACCTCATAGCGGTGTACAGCCTAATAGTTAAAGCTACCCTAAGAAAACGTAGCCTAACCCGTCCTATCCGGACGTAACCAGACACAACATAAGGTGCCGAGACCACTATTTCTGGCCATCCCGCAGAGAAGCAGAACACGATAGTGTAGAGTAGAACGCAGAAGTCCATAGAATCGCTCTGCATTTCAGAAAAGTCAAAACCACCCAAACCTAACCCAAACCGAGACAACATAACCAAACGTAGCCTAACTCAGCCTAACGTGCCGAGACCGCTACTGCTGCCCTACCGAGGGGCAA
>NW_016913276.1:0-589 GCF_001483705.2 Eufriesea mexicana | reverse complement strand
GGGGGGGGGGCATAAATCCACCTGATAGCAGACTGAAGCACTAAAGTCACAGCTACCCTCTCCCTACCTAACCGACTGTAACATGAACAAACATAACATAACGTAACTTAACGTCCGAAGACCGCTATTGTTGCTTTCCCCGCAGAAAAGCTGGTCATACTAGAGCACAGTAGAGCGCAGTAATCCGTAGTGTACAGCACAAAAGTTAAAGCTACCCTTACCAAACGTAGCCTAACCCAACCTAACCGAACGTAGCCTGACTCATCGTAACGTGCCGAGACTACACTTGCTGGCCTTCCTAGAGCCAAGCTGAAAATAATAAAGCACTGTTGAGAGCAGGAGTCCACCTAGTAGCAGACAATGGCACTAAATTCACAACTATCCTCTCGTAACCTAAACAACCGTAGCACAACCAATCGTACCCTAACTGAAAGTAACGTGCCGCGACCACTACTGCGGACCAACCCAGAGTCAAGCGGAACACATTATTGGATAGTAGAACGCAGGAATCCATTTAATCGCCGTTTATATCAGAAAAGTCAAAGCTACCGAAGCCTAACCTAAACAATCGGAATAAAACCAAACATAG
>NW_016913275.1:0-579 GCF_001483705.2 Eufriesea mexicana | reverse complement strand
CGTAACCAAACCCGACCTAACGTGCCGACACCACTATTGCTGGTCTCCCCAGAGTCGCGTAGGATACAGTGGAGGATAGTAGAGCGCAGAAATCCACCGAATAGCTTTAGCAGTGAGCAGCACGAAAGTCAAGGTAGCAAATTCATTCCAAGCCAAACGTAACACATCCAAACGTAGCCTAACCCAACCAAGCATGACGGGACCACCCTTGCTGGCCTCCAAAAAGAGAAGCAGAATGTACCAGAAGTGAACATAACGCAGAAATCCACAGCTCTGCAGTGTACAGCTCAAGAGCCGTAGATACCCTAGCATAACCTGCCCTACCTTAACCTAACCAAACGGAGCATAACTCAACATAACGTGCATCCACCAAAGCTCCTGTCCTCCCCATAGCCAAGCAGAATGTACCAGAGCGCAGTAGACGACAGAAATCCTCGGAATAGCATTGTATATCACAAACGACAATTTAGCGTGTCATAACTCAGACAAACGTGACATGTCCAAACGTAACATAGCTCAACCTACCTTGATGTGGCCACCACTGTTCGCCACCACAGAGACAAGAAGAATGTACCAGAG
>NW_016913274.1:0-201 GCF_001483705.2 Eufriesea mexicana | reverse complement strand
ACGTGGTGAGCTAACATCCTTGCATAAATAAGGAGGAAAGATTCTCTTGGCACGCTATAGCCAGTGCAGTGCTATAGAATCTGGCTGGAAAGATTAATTTTATTAACATTTTCGACTAGTATCGTGGTGAGCAAACACCCTTGCATGTGTAAGGAGGAAAGATTCTACTGGCGAGCTATAGCCATTGCAAAGCTATTAGAA
>NW_016913273.1:237-506 GCF_001483705.2 Eufriesea mexicana | reverse complement strand
GGGTTAGGTTAGGTTTGGTTAGGTTTAGTTGGTTAGGTTGTGTTAGGTTGGGTTAGGTAAGGTAAGGTTAGGTTGGGTTGGGTTGGTTAGGTTAGGTTAGGTTAGGTTAGGATAAATTAGGTTAGGTTAGGTTAGGTTAGGTCGGGTTAGGTTAGGATGCGTTAGGTTAAGTCGGGTTACGTAAGGTCGGTTTAGTTTAGGTTAGGCCGAGTTAGGTTAGGTTAGGTTACGTTTGGTTAGGTAAGGTTGGGATGGGTTGGGTTCGTTTG
>NW_016913273.1:0-223 GCF_001483705.2 Eufriesea mexicana | reverse complement strand
TCTAGGTGATGTAAGGTTAGGTTAGGTTAGGTTAGGTGAGGTCACGTTACGCCCGGTTAGGCCAGGTCTTGTTAGGTTAGGTTCGGTCAGGTCAGGTCAGTTCATGTTTGGTTAGGTTAGGTTAGGTTATGTTAAGTTTGGTTAGGTTAGGTTAGGTTTTGTTTGGTTAGGTTACGTTGGGGTTGTTTGGTACGGGTTAGGTTGGTTTGGGTTAGGTTAGGTT
>NW_016913272.1:0-592 GCF_001483705.2 Eufriesea mexicana | reverse complement strand
ACATACTAGAGCACGCTGGGGCGCAGAAGTCCTCAGGGTAGCAGTTTATAGCTCAAACATCAAAACTATCCTATCCTAGACACCCAAACGTGACATAAGCGAACGAGGCAAATTACAACCTTACGTGCCGAGACCGCTATTGCTGGCCTCCCAAGAGCAAGGCAGAAGATACTACAGAAGGGCCTAGCGTAGAGATCGACCTAATTGCAGTGTATAGCACAAGCTTCAAACATATCCTGACAGAACTGGGCATGACCTAACCAACCGGAGCGTAGTGTAACTCCACATAACGTGACGATGCCAATATTGCTGGCAACCCAGGGCAAAGCAGAGCATATGAGGGCTACAGGGAGCAGGAATCCACCGCCCAACAGTGTACAATACAAAAGTATTAATACAAAGCTACCCTTACCGAATTTAGACCAACCCAAAACTAACCTAACGTAACCTCACTCACACTAACGTGAAAAGGCCAATATTGCTGTCAGTCCCACGGCTAAGCATAATGTAGTACAGCACAGAACGGCAAAGGAATACCCCGAATAGCACTACATAGTACGAATGTCTAGGCTAACCTGGCCGACAATAACGT
>NW_016913271.1:0-1739 GCF_001483705.2 Eufriesea mexicana | reverse complement strand
TAGAAAATGTATATGAAATTGAATATTCCAGCCAGATTCTAAACCATTACAATGGCTATTGCAAGAAAATGGAACCATTCCTCCTTATTTATGTAAGACAGCTACCTCACGAAGATATTACACGAAAATGACAATAAAATTGAATTTTCCAGGCAGATTTTAGAGCATTGCCATGGCTATGGTACGCGAATAGTATCTTTCCTCCTCATTTATGCAAGAAGGTTTGCTCACCACGATATTAGTCGAAAATGTCAATATAATTGAATTTTCCTGCCAGATTCAAAAACGTTGCAATGGCTATAGCACGCCAATGGAATCTTTCCTCCTTATTTATGCAAGACAGTTAGCTCACCACGACATTAGTCGAATATGTCAATAAAATTGAATTTTCCAGGCAGATTCTATAGCATTGCATTGGCAATAGCACACCAATAGAATCTATCCTCCTAATTTATGCAAGAGCGTTAGCTCGCCACGATATTAGTCGAAAATGACAATGTAATTGAATTTTCCAGCCAGATTCTATAGCATTTCGATGGTTATAGCATGCCGATATAATCTTTTCTCCTTATTTATGCAAGAAAGTTTGCTCACAACGGTACGAGTTGAAAATGTCAAAAAAATTGTTTTCCCCAGTCCGACTCTATAGCATTGCAATGGCTGTGGCACGCCAATAATATCTGTCATCCTTATTTATGCGAGAAAGTAACCTCACCACAATATTAGTCGAAAATGTCAATAGAATTGAATTTTCCAGGCAGATTCTATAGCATTGCAATGGCTATAGCGCACCAATAGAGTCTATCCTCCTCATTTATGGATGAAAGTAAGTTCACCACAATATTAGTCGAACATGTCAGTAAAATTGAATTCTCCAGCGAGATCCTATAGCAATGCAATGGCTATTACACGCCATTGGAAACTTTCTTCATTATTTATGCAAGACAGCTAGCTCACCACGATATTAGTCGAAAATGGCAATATAATTGTGTTCTCCAGCCAGAATCTATAGCATTTCGAAGGCAATAGCACACCGATAGAATCTTTTCTCCTTATTCATGCAAGAAAGTCAGCTCACCACGATATTAGTCGAAAATGGCAATATAATTGTGTTCTCCAGCCAGAATCTATAGCATTTCGAAGGCAATAGCACACCGATAGAATCTTTTCTCCTTATTCATGCAAGAAAGTCAGCTCACCACGATATTAGTCGAAAGTGTCAATAAAATTGAGTTTTCCAGGCAGATTCTATAGCATTTCAATGGCTATAGCACGCCAATAGAATCCTTCCTCCTTGTTTATGCAAGACAGATAGCTAACCACGATATTAGTCGAAAATGTCAATAAAATTGACGTTTCCAGTCGTATTCTATAGCTATGCAATGGCTAAAGCACGTTAATAGGTTTTCTCCTACGTATGTATGCACGAAAGTTGGAGCAGCACGATATTTGTAGAAAATGTATATCAAATTGAATATTCCAGCCATACTCTAAACCATTACAATGGCTATAGCAAGAAAATGGAACCATTCCTCCTTATTTATGTAAGACAGTTAACTCACCACGATATTAGTCGAAAATGGCAATATAATTGAATTCTCCAGCCAGATTCTATAGCATTTCGAATGCAATAGCACGCCGATAGAATCTTTTCTTCTTATTTATGCAAGAAAGTCAGCTCACCACGATAATAGTCGAAAATGACAATATAATTGAATTTTCCAGCCAGATTCTATAGC